>NC_061120.1:64469045-64557661 GCF_002878395.1 Capsicum annuum
TTTGGCCCAGGAATAATGATAGTTAAGAATATATAAGCCTCTTTCATGCACATCCCTGGAGGTACATTGTATGAAGTGACAATTAATGGACATGACGAATATTTTCTCCTAGACTGACTGAATGGTTGGAAACCATCAGTACATAACCCCAACCTAACATTTCTTGGTTCATCGGCAAGAAAAGGATGACTTTTATTGAAGTTCTTCCAAGCTTCAGAGTCTGATGGATGACGCATTACTCCATCCTATTTTATATGTTCATGATGCCATGTCATGTCAGCTGTTGTAGTATGGGATGCATACAATCTCTTCAATCTAAGAATCAAAGAAAAATAATACATCATTTTGTAAGGGACTATTTTCCTCTTACAAGAGCCAACTCGATGCTTATACCTCTCTTTTCCACAAAATTTACAAGAGGTAAGATGTTTATGGTCTTCCCAATACAAAATACAACCCGATTCATAACAATCAATCTTTTCAACCGGTAAACCTAAGCTACGCACTAGCTTCTTAGTCTGATAATAACTATCAACTAATAGGTTATCTTCTGGTAAAGACTCTTTAAACAATTGCATCATTTGGTTAAAACCCCTCGGTGACATATTATTTTCCATCTTAATATTTAACATTCGAGAGATTACTGCAAATTAAGAGAGGGAAGAACCAGGATACAATTTTGCATCAGCAGAGCACAATAATTCATAAAATTTTTGGTGCTCTAAATTAGGCTCCTCCTCCATCAAAGTTTGATTTTTCTCCTCAATTGAAGGTTCATACAGATGAGATGGTCCAGATTCAATATTGCTGTAACTATGGTTAAAGTTGGAACCAGTAACATCCAAAATCATTTGTTGATATGGATTATCATATCCCAATTCAATTTGAGCATCATTGATCAAATCATTACCGAAAGAAATATCACCTATCATATCTACTTCCCCTTGATGTTTCCAAACAAAATAGTCCTTAACAAATCCAACATGAAGAAAGTGATATCTAACCATTTCAACATCCTTGTATTTAATGTTGCGACATTTTTTACATGGACATCTAATGTTGTTACCACTCATCCAATTTTGTTGAGAACATGCAAAGAGGATAAAGTTATTCACACCAGTAATGAATCTAAAGTTTATAGCCCCTCGGCCATCCAACCTATCATACATCCATCCACGCTCTAGATTATTCATATTCCTATTAATGTCGACATAAACAACATAATTAGAGTTTTATATTTTAGTAATGCATACATCCACGATTACCACCAAAGTGAAGAAATAATTAAATATCTTAACAAACTGGAATATATCTTTCAATTTTTACAAGGAAATAGAATATATCATTCATTTTCCTTCTAAATAAACAAGAAATCACAAACACAACATATCATTCATTGTCCTTCTTAATAAGTGTTAGTGAAAAAAGTTTAATTACATACAAAACTAAAACTTCTATCATTACAATCATAAGGCATGAGGCAAAACTCCCGATAACAAGATTAAAACACTAAATTTCAGCAAAGTACATACCTAAAATCTGAACATTAAACAAAACCTAAAAATAAGTTGCAACTTTGTTGAAAAAAATAAACAAATAAAGTCTACAACTTTAACACAAAGTTACATCACAAAAGTTAATCGGATTTAAAGTAAATCCTCAATCGGTAAGTAAAAGAAAATAGAGACAGTTTCACGAATAATGAAGAACACAAACGGCAATAGAGAAAAATATGAAAAACTAATCGAAAATCTTTTAAAAGGGAAAAGGTTATTGTACCAGATATATGCTAGCTCACTTTCTGGCACTTGCTGGTATCCTTAGTGGATCTCTCTGAGAACCCAAAATATAACATCACAATCAGATTAAGAAAAAACAACAACATATACCAAATGTGATCCCACAAATGGAATCTTTGGAAGGATAAAGGCTAAACAGTCAACACAACAAAACAGAAAATGATTATGACAATACACAATTTCAGAGGAACATGAAACATACTATATTTTATTATTTACAGAAAATCAGAACAACAGTAAGCAAAAGTAACTCAAACTACTCTATGTTTTCTAATTTTTTTAACATGCAACACACTAAGTACAACCTTACATAAAACTTTACATAAAAAAGATAAAAAAAAAATACATAAATGAAAAATTTGTTGAAGAAATCAGAGATTAATGAACCTGGAACAGAAAATACAGAATAAAACATAAATAGAAGTTAAGAGGAAAAATATTATTCCCATTTCGATTAAATAACCACTAACACAACCTTTTAACACAACAATCGAACAAAGAAAATTGAAAAAGCTAAAAAAAAAAAACACAAATAGAACTTCAAATAAAAAATCAAAAACCCTAACATAAGCAGCGTATGCAAAAACTGAAAATTAAACCACAACCAAAAATTTTGTTGAAGAAATTTCAGATTCATAGACATGCAACATTGGAATATCAAAAACCCCATAAAAATAATTCTGAGAAAGAAATACGGTTTCCATTTTAAGTAAATAACCATTTATCAAATTTTTTAACACAATAATCGAAGAAACCTAACTAAAATAGCTCAAAAAACCCTAAACATATCATTAACACATCACTTCTAACATAGAAATTGAGAAATTAAAAGAGGACAAACAACTAAAATTACTAGATATAAAATCTAACCTCTAATTTAGATTCAAAATTCACCGATTGACACTCTTTTTGACTGATATTGAGCGATTAGGAAGAGAAAAGGTCAAGGGGACTATTTTTGGAGAGAGAGGCGGATGATGTTATGTTTTGGGAACAAAGTGAAATAAAAAACATAGCCCTAATATTAGGTTGGTAGGGTGACGGATTTAGCAACGGATAATCATTAATTAAATATATACCTAATATATTATTAAAAATGGTGAAATACTTCCAGCAATAGTATTTCGTTGCTATTGGTGTCTCCACCATGTCAAAAAAAATTTCCTCCATTTTTGTCGCTAATTTTGTCATCAAAATAAAGGTGCCAATATTTACCACCAAAAATTAGCAACCAATTTTATATTTCATTTCCATTCCGTCACTAATTAGGCTATTAATTTTAATTTCATTTATTTAGCGATAAAATTTCTATTTCGTTGCAATTTCGTCGTTAATTAGCGACGAAAAAGCCTTTGTTGCTATAAATCTGTTGCTAAACGCAGTTTTTTGGTAGTGTACAGTCGTTTGAATATTTATAATTATTAAATAATTATTTTTAATTAATTTATTAATATTCTGATTACACTAATCACAATCTTATTTTTTATTTGGTCATTTTATAATTTACAATATGTGACTACAATGGTCGGAAGTTTCTGACTACTGTAGTTGAAAATATTTTTCTGCCAAGCTATATTTTGACTACCATGAAATAGTCGAAAGGTTGTCAGAAATTCTGACGATATTTTGACTACAACAACCATCGGAAAAATAATAATTTTTAGTAGTGTCTAGGGTGGAACTTTTCCGTTGAGGTAAGTTCTACCATCATCTCCTTCGTATTTCAATGTAATAACACCTTAGAATCGTTAGAATGATCTATTAAAATTCTTGGGGATTAAAACCCTAAGTTCATGAGATTTTGAGATAAACCAATGGCTTGGGGTAATATCACCTAGAATTACTTGTAGATTATTAACTAAAGATTCCTAGCATGAATTGATTATTCTAAAACATGAAGTTTAATTATTAGGAACCTTGAATTTAATAAATGTAGAATCATTGGCTTTAAAATTCCATTACTGGAGATGGGTTATGTATGATAGAACTAGTTAATGGTTAATTGACCGATGAGTAATGTTTAGACCATGAGTTATGATAGAACTAATGGGTTGAAATTTCAAAGTAGTTTGAAGAATAGTTAAAATTGCTCCTATAATTATTTGACTTCTAGGTGATTAGACTAATGGAGGCATGAGAGAAAGGAAAGAGAAATCTTATTGTGGCTTGCTTGTTCCAAGATCTTCAATCGAAGTAGGTTATGGTTTAACATATAGTAGATTTAGGTGACACACATGTAATAACTATAGTTGATGGGAATTTCATATCTAGGCATACAGAATCAAGTTTAGATGGATGAAATATGAAATTAATGTAATAAGAATCTAATTGAGTGTTGTAGCTTTTATATGGATCCCATGATGGATGTTTGTATTTGTATGACTTACTTGATGATTTAGAAGTTTAATATGTAAATGTGGGTAACAATATAAAAATTAAGTGAACCTGTAATCTGTGAAACTAGTCTTTAATACCTTTAAAAGGATGAATCTGATGTGATGTGTTTATAGACTATGATACATTCTTGCTGAAGCATATTAAGGATAATTAACCATGGTAAAATGATGTGGTGTCATTATCTAAGAACCTAAAGTCAAGTTTGGCTAAGTTCTAGAAAGTAAGAGGTGTGAAGGATCGAGCTGAGTGGTTGAAGAATCAACTAATGAAATAGTGCCTTGAACTTAGTGACCTCTTGAGTGTAAGGGTTACAGTTGGTAACTAAGTTTATCAGTTTTGATAGTTATAACAGTGTGTTAAATTGTTGAATAAAATAGGTATGTTCAATTAGAGTGTAGGTATCAATTTTAGTAGAATGTGCACTTCTACAATGAATACTAGATTGATTGACCTTCGGACTGATACATATATTTTTTATGATGAGCAGCTAACTGGAAGGGACCAGGTCCCTCAATGTTCATGGTACAGTATAGATGGAATACGTGTTTGAACAGTTTTTTCCTCTTATGTAACAAACTTGTAGGTGTTTCTTAACTGAATAGGAAACATGGTCCAATGATATTTTGGCCCTAATCATCACTCACTGTAAAAGGAATAAGATGCTTCTTCATCAAATAGTTTTTGCACAAATCTAAAGAATGAAGAGAGGCAGCAAAAACTTCATTTCAAGATTGCTCAAGTATTGCTCATGTTCTTATCTTTGTAATATGATTAAAGATTTAGTAAGTATTCTTGAGTGCTGATTAGTAATCGAACTACTCATGCTATAAAAGTAATATTTTTTTTTGAGAGAATTGCTTATGTAGAGTTGCCTAAGCTTGTTGCTAATTCGAGTCAACCAATTTTTGAGGGTCCTTGGCATAGTTGCCAAGATGAGCTTGTAGTAGAGTTATTACAAATGAAAGGAGCCTAGAGTTAGGCTGAAATCGAGTCTGTAATCAAGAGGTTGTTTATAGTAGATTTCTTAGGTGCTTGTGAGGGCAAGACGTGGTTTTCCTTCATTGAGCAAGAGGGTTTCCATGTTAAATCTTGTGTGTTGTTATTTTCCTACTCAACCTGTAGTTTTCCTGCACTTTAGTGTTTGATTCCAGTGATTGACTTTAAGGGACCTGGTCCCTTAATGAGTGGTGCAACCCCCAAGGGTTCCAACAATTGGTATCAAAGCCAGTTCACTCAAAAAGGTTCATACCTAGAGTGTTTTGGTTATTATGGCTACTCTACCAAACCTGGAAGAAGCGCAATCTACCACTAGACTACCTAGATTTAATGGACAGTACTATGGGTGGTAGGAAACAAGGATGTTTGACTTCATAATAGATGTGGATGGTGAGCTAATGGACATTATTCTTGATGGTACTTATGTCCCTATAAGATAATTCAAATAAGGAGATGTTACTAGAATGGTTATAAAAAGTAGGAGAGAGTACACTGATGAAGATAGGAAAAAGATTGAACATAATTACTAGGACCAAAAAGTATTAGTATGTGGAATAGGTCCTGATCAATACAATAGGATCTCAGCTTGTGAAAATGCAAATGAGATTTGGGATAGCTTGAGAAATAATCATGAAGGTACCATTGATGTGAACACTTTAAAAGTTGACATGTTGACTACTTGATAATAACCTTAACCAATGAAAGAAGGAGAAACAATCTAAGAAATGCATATAAGGTTCACTTCTATCACAAATTAGCTTCACTGCTTAGGTGAAGTGGTCCCTTATATAAACAAGTGACAAAAATTCTTGGTGTTCTTTCTAAGTCCTGGGAAAGCAAAGTGGATTCCATAACTAAATCAAGGAACCTGAAAACCCTCACTATGGATGGGCTTATTGGAAATTTAAAGACTCTTGAACTCAAGAAGAAGCAAGACAAAAGAAGATGAAAGAAAAGAGGAAAAACTCTCTAGCATTGAGGGAACTAAAATTAGACTCTAATGAAAAAGTCACTAATGTTTCCTACTTGGGAAAAATAATAGTTAGAGCTATGAGAAAAAGTGGCCAGTTTCAAAGAAGTGAAAGTGGCAGTAAAAAGGGAGGCGCAATAGAAGTTTTATGACATATGTAGAAGTCCTGAACATTTTATTAAGGATCTTCCAATGTATAAAATAGGCTATCAAGATTATCAAAAAACTAGAGGTGACAAAGGAAGAAACAGGGACTAGGTCCCTATAAAATCAAGAAGATAGGTTGTAGCTAATTTTATAGTTAAATAAGCTTTAGCTAGTTGGGGTGACTTCTCTAATGAATCTGATGAAGCTGAGAAGTCAGCAGATGTTTCCATGCTTGTTGTGGAGGATGAGAAGTTGACCTTTTATTCCTTGTTTTCTTTTATGGAAAACACTGAAGATGAAGAAGAAAATAAGGTAACACTTTCTGACCTTAAAGAAAACTTGGACAACTATTCTGCTAGAAAGATAAAAAGAAAATATGCTGATTTACTCTATGTGAAATGACTGAGAAAATTTTTCCTCTAGAAGAAAAAGTAGAAAGTCAAGAGTTTGAGTTAATTTCTCTAACTCTCCAAATATCTGAAATTGAAGAGCAGGTTATTAAGTTATAATCAAAAAAATTAAGCTTAGTTAATCAACTAGAGAAATCTAATAGTGCCTGTGATAAAGAGAAAAACAATGTTCTAGAAGGAAAGATAGAAGTTCAGGAGCTTGAATTGATAGCTTTGACTCTCTATATATCTGAAACTGAGAAACAAGTTGCTTAGCTCAAATTTGAAAATTTGAGCTTGGTGAGTCAACTAGAGAAATTAGATTCTTTTGAGAGTAAAGGGAAGAAAGAAGCATAAAAGTTTCAGGTTTATCTTGAAGAAAATTAAAAGGATTCCCAAAAGCATCTTATGTCTTCCCTTCAGAGGAATGAAGAGTTGGAGTGAGACCTGGTCCATTTAAGGAAAGAGCTTTAAAAATCCCTTCAGTGGACTACATCCTCACAAATCTTTTCTAGTCTAACTGGTTAAGGAGTCAATAATGGTAAGGGCCTTGGGTATCACCACATGACTCAATCTTCTAGGTCATAAGGCAAAGTTGTTCAAAATGTTAAAAATAAAGCATATAAATCCTTATGCACTCACTGTGGAAGAGATGGACACCTGCAAGAAGACTGTCAAAACTGGCTCAGAGCAAGAATGAAAAATGTTAGATATGTTCACTAGGAGAGCACCTATCCCAAAAGTTTAGGAACTTGGAAAACATGAAGAAGCTCACATTACCTAGATTGACAAAGAAAGATTTAATCACACCTATGTCCTTCTACTGGGAATTCAAACTTTAATGGGTTCTCAATTCTAACAAATGATCATAAGTATAGGAGGGAAAAAGGGTTTGCAATCAGAACCATCTTCTTGATATGTAATTGCTCAAGGCTTGATGAAAACTCTAATTGTAATCTCTTTCCTAGGACACTTCTAGGTGAAGGTGTCTTATGTGAATAGGTATAAAGGGTAAAAAATTACATACAACTGGCAAGTTCAAAGAAATACAGAAGGAAATTTGGATATTTTAAGAATGCTAAATCTAGGACCTGGTCCTCAGACCTATTTCAATAACAATTCATGTTACGATGTGTTATAATGAATATAACAAGCTGATTTGAACTACTATCAAGTGAATCAGTGTCTCCTCACAAAATTAGCCATATTTAGGAGGCAGGTATTCTTGGTAAATTAGGTACTTGTTGGTCTAATTAGTACCATACCTTTGCAGGTATACACCCATTGGCACAACTTTGGAGGTGGACAAATGTGAAAAGCATGAAGTTGTAGATTCACACAAACTAGAGAGGGGCATGGTCCCATATCTTATGTTTGTATCTTATATGTCCAAATTTTATCTGTTCTATCATGAAAAAGCTGGGTCCTCCCAGTCCTTGTGTCAACAAAAGTTATCCTATTCTAAAACGGAAGGTGAGTCACCCAAAATCTGAAATTAATCATGTGATATTCCCACTGTAAACCCTTCCTATCGCTCGTTATTCCTTAAATCTTTCTGCACCCACTCCTTCTCTAATAAAAAGGAAAATCCAAATTTCAAATAGTCCTTCTATGAAAAAGACCTTCCTGATGGCGACAGCTTTCCTATTTTCAAGTCCTTCAAAGGATTTTGAGCTTAGCATAGTTAAAAATACCTTCTAAAACCTTCCTGAAAAACATCCTTATGTACCTAATGTCCCAAAGCCTAACTCCTTCATCACTCAACCTTTTCATAAAGAATCATTCCTAAATCTTCAAAACTATTCTGATAGTGTTGTAGTGGATGAAACCTAGGTTTCTTAAGATCTTATCTGGTTGTCAAATAGCCCAGGAAAGATCATAGTTGATCATAAGAAAAAAATGTCAGTAAAACACCACACACCTCAATTTCTTAAATCCTTGAACAAAATTTGAAATGGATGGTTGAATTATTGAATTTTGTTCTTGGGAAGAGGGGAAGGGTTTTGAATTATGTATTGAGTGTTTAGGGTTAAGTGTGTGGAAATAACTTGTTTTAAAACATCTTAAATCATTTAAGAATGATTAGAAATGAGTTAAAGGTGTGAAAAGACCTCAAATCCCTTAAACTAAGTCAAAACAGAGCAGTTTTTGGCATTGTGCTATTGCTGGGAGAGGCACGCCAATCGAACACATGAGGTTGTGCGGCGCGTGCCAATAGCATACCTCATCTAGTAGTTGTTTGCGATTGTCATGATATGCACGGCCTTTGCATGGTCATAACTTCTTGTTCGGGTATTGGATTATGGCGAAATTAGTATTATTGTAAAGTTAATTCAATTATCAACAATTTGGTGGGTCTTGAGATACAAATTTCGACATATGCAAAAAGTTATACACGTTCAAAGCTGACCCTTGTAAAATCAAATTCCAAGATTTGGCCGAATCAATGGCTCCTACCTCAAATTTGCTCTAAGTGATTCCTATGAACATTTTTCAACTCATAAGCACTCTTAATACTAGGATAATGATCTTAAAAAAGGTATTCAAATAAAAATCATGGGATCAGAGTTTACACACGTAGGAACGATAGTTTGATTTCTTGCTAAAAAATGCGGGGTGTTACATTATCTCCCCCTTAGAATCATTCATCCTTGAATGATGGGTAGGAACTTATTATGAAACTGATAATAAAGGATGTAGCTGAGTTAAAACATTAAAACTCCTATTATGAAACTGATTTATGAGCTGACTTGACTATAGACTGTAAGGAGCTTATTCATGCTGAGAGCTTAGAACTCACTTGAAATGTTCATGATATGAACTTACATATAGAACTGCAAAGTGATGAGTTATGCAACAAAATCCCAAGAGTTACTGAAGATGGAATAAAGTACATAACTTCTCATTAGGAATTGTCCCTCGACAAAACACGTATAGGGATCAAAAGAAAAGGGCTACATGGCATCACCAAGTACATTATATAAGCATGAATCATGTAATAATACAGACTGAATTATATTGAAAGCTTATACTCAACTGGAGTAGTTCTTCAACACACTTTCTAAGAGTCCTAATAATATTAGGGAGCAAAGAATTCTTGGGCATGATCTTAATAAGATGCCTGAATAAGGAATCTCAATACTTCTATAACTCGAAAACATGCAACATAGGCCTATAAAACATAAGCTAGGATAGAATTACTAGGCCTTAGACAATGCAACTACTAACTTTCAAACTTAACCACACTTATCAAATACTCCATCAACTATACTTTTACCCTTAAACACAATGCTCATTTGATTCAACTTATATTTCTTTCATGGTTAAGTAAATATACCTAGCCAAAGTATGAGTTAAGTAACACGTTTTCACCATGCTTAAGCCTACTTCAAAATTATAAAGTGCAAAACAAACACCGTAATACTAGTCTAAACCATGAATTTGATACCCAAGAATGTTTCACATTTTTCATCTCAAGAATAATTCTTCTTACCACTTCAACAATATAATTCAAACTTTTACACGAAATTCACTAATGCACCCATCCACTTATATACCAACATGACGTTCAATCCTATGATTATAACCATATATGATCTTCTAGGCAAAAAATCCACCAAAGAATTTTCCCATATTCTCTAATACCTCTATCAATAACAACTTCCATGGACTATCTCTAAGAAAACGCACACAAAATTTTAACTATCCATTACATATATTAAACGCTCTACCTCATAATTTCTTCAAACTTATAGCCTCACATAGAACAAGCGTACAATGATCTTTTCCTAACACAGATCATTTACTCTCCTCTATCTAAAAAATTCTTTATCACTAATGTCTTGACATAAGGAGAGGTCACTAAAAGGTTATAACATGAGGACCTAAAGCATGAAAAAATACTATGCATAACTTGGAAACTTAATTAAGGCCTGAGGAATAAAGTATCCATGACATGGATTCATTAAAGAGATCTAAACTAAGGACATACATGACATAATCTGAATTTTGCTGATCATTAAGAGTGTAGCATAAGTACCTGGAATTGATCATACTATAAAGCATGGGTACATGAGTTATGAGCTGTATGACCTGAGTTTGGGGTTCATAAACTCATGAAATATGATTCGTACTGCTGAGTGAACTGGAACTCCTCATACTAGGAACTAAATGCGTACATGATTCTATAGAAAGTGCATGAATATGAGCTATGATCATAGAGCTGACTTTGAAGGCATGAATAGATGTTGTGATGACTGAAGTACAAAACTTTGCACTGATATAAGAATGGTTCAAGCATCTTCCTCCCTTACTAATGTTCTATAATACACTGATAATGCTACTAGAATCTGAGAGCCTGACTTGGTTTCTTGTTCTATTATCTCCCCTTTAGCTTTAAGCTATTATTCTAAGTCTGTGGACCCTTAATAAACTCTAAACCGAACTAAAACCACTTTACTCTAGAGTCTGATATAAAACAAATACATATAAATAATAAACTCACTCTGAAAGACTACACCTCAAAATGTAAAGCCTGTCGCTAGTACTCTCTTCTAAGATACAATTCTTAGCTTTCTGTAGCACCACTAGTCATCATATAAGAACTTGAAAATTACTAACTTAGAATCTTAATGATTATCAACATACCTTGAGTTCACAACATATTGATTTTCAACTCTTCTTTCTATTTGCTCATTCATCCAAGTTTCAAACTTAGATTCTAACACTTAACATGGATATTCCCAAACTTTTTAATAAACTATACTAACTTTATTTTGAACGCTCTATTAATATATACTATCCTTAACTTTCCTTAGCTTCAGCAATCATCATCACATACTTACACCTTTCTCGACAACATACTTTTTTCACTAAACACATAATCTGCTTCTTTTCCTACATAGACTACTAACATCACATCTCTAAACTAATATTTTCCCTAAACCATGAGATTTACCATTACACCAATATACCTAACATCAACAAAATATAACCCTTAACTTAGCTGGTATGAACATAATATACTACATTACTGGCCTCATTTGCACCTAGAAACTCAAGGGTACTATCTAAGCACACATATTAAAAACTTAGAAATAATCCAATACCATATCACCTTAGGTACACCTCTAGATCATACACACATCATAGTACTTAATTTCAAATAAACAAACTTAAATTCTTGCATACTCTGGTTCAAGCCTACTGCTTCACCCTTTTATACGACTAGACCCATGGAAACATAATTTACTAAATCCAAATAAACACTATCCTTACTTTACTACTGCTAAACTTCCGGGTTCGTGCTTCTAACTCTATATCCATGCTATCATAGGATTCTGAGAGAGGATAGAAATAATCCAATACCATATCACCTTAGGTACACCTCTAGATCATACACACATCATAGTACTTAATTTCAAATAAACAAACTTAAATTCTTGCATACTCTGGTTCAAGCCTACTGCTTCACCATTTTATACGACTAGACCCATGGAAACATAATTTACTAAATCCAAATAAACACTATCCTTACTTTACTACTGCTAAACTTCCGGGTTCGTGCTTCTAACTCTATATCCATGCTATCATAGGATTCTGAGAGAGGATCTGAAAGTACGTCTAACTTTGGCTTAATGTACAATTTTCATAAATATGAATGAAATCCTTCATACTTTGGAACATAAAGGCAGTAGTGGGATACTTTTTGATCCCACATTTAATCCTATAAATTTCTTTAGGGACTATATAAGAAAGCTCTATTTGTAGGAATTTAAGCTTGTCCATTTATGTTGCCTCAAGAATAAGGCAGAGTTAGTACGAATGGATTAACGTAAAAATCTGCATAAGTTCCTCAGAGAACACTTCTACTAAAAGATCTGAGACATGAAAGAAGAGAAACATTTTCTAAATTCTTTGTAGCCTTTCAAAGAAAAGTACAGATATCTCTGTACCATTTTGCAAGACTCTACTAGACACGACCTTATAAACACCCTAGGACACTTGCATCTTGGGATTTAATACCAAGTTTTTCATGAACCGAGGCTACCCCCTAGTCGTAACAAGGTGATTAGAATCATAAGAGATCTCAAGCTAACCCATGTACTGGAATACTACTTGATAAAATAATTAAAATTGTAAATAAAAGCAAAATTTACTGAGTGGAAATATAATTGTAATAAAATCTGAGCACATGTGATGCTAAAAAGGCTTACAACATGATAAATCTAGAGGAAGAACTTGAATTACATGACTATCTATGAAGCCTCTACTATGCTAACTATAGATAGATGGGACATGCCTCCAACTACCACTACTGAGTACATATGAATAATAACAATATAGTACATGAACTACAATTGACTAGAGACCCTAAAATAAGAGAACTCATCACCTGCTAGCTATAAGCTGCAAACTATCTGATTATGATGTATAGGCTACAACTGTTACCTACATTATGAGACAATGTACCACATAGACATATATATGGATAAGTACTTTGGAATGAACTGAGTTAGTGTGGGTGAATGTAATAAGTAAAACTAATCAGATACATAATATTAAAACATGCCTGCTAAGTGCAGGTAGACTCACAAAGAGACAGAAATCAACTTAAAGCTGAAGTATCTTAAAACATGAGTAACAAAAATAATCTGATAAGCTGGCGAATCACTACACTTAGTTTCTTAAATCCTTCCTTTTGTAAAATAAGTAGCACTAAAGCTGGGAAGCGATAAAACATGAATACTGTATGTAAATCACATGTAAAGTTGAACATGTTGTAAAACTAAACTGAGATTCATGTATGGATATTAAGCATGAAAACATGAATATGTAAAATTGAGAATGCAAGACCAAGTAAATCATGTACTGAAATAGTCTGAATAATTGATATTTAAATAACTAAAAATATGATTACTTGGTACAGAACACCTAAATTTGTATAGACTGAGTACTAACTGAAACTGTGGGAGCTATTATGTAACTAACATGTCCTAATCTGAGATAATTAGGGTCCAACCGGTAATCCAGTTGGAAGGGTGTTAGTACTTTTCCATGGGTACTAACACATGGCTGTGTGGATCCACTAATCGTGAGTCCTGAAGGATTAGGGAGTCAGTCCTAAACTGGCAAGTGACTCCTAAGAGAGTGTTAGTCCTAAAATGATAAGTGACATCTCATAATCCCTATGCTGGGTTCGTTGTTTAAGAACTTAGGGACTGCTACTAAGGACCAGTTCAAACTGGTGGGTGAGCCCTATACCTAGGTTTTATTGGTGCTAAATCCTACTCTCAATATAAAAACACTAAAGCACAAGCTGGTGCATGCACTGATAACTGATAAGCTTAGGTCATGGTATTCTGAAAATAACAATGCACACATAATCTTAAAGAGATCATGAATATGTAAAATAATATATTTAGCATGAAATAATACTGGTGAATTCATTAAAAAATAATGATATTAACATGGTGATAAAATCATGATTCAGATTAACTTGTTACTTGAAAACGAAAATATGAAAAAACACATAGGTATTAGGCGTTCATAACCTACCAGTATTAAATGATACAAAATAAGATAATATCACTTAAGACATTAGTATAAAGTCATAATTCAGAGTCCCAAAACATAATACATTTCAAAGAACGAATGAGGTACATGAATTTGAATAGGAAATGATTTAAACTTGGGATGATAGCAACTTCACATGGTTTAACTGGTAACTTGATAATTTAATTAATTGGTAACTTGATAATTTAACATAAAACCAATGGAATATGACATGGGTAATTGAAATTTATAGCATGAAATAACCTACTCTATATGGAAACACATGTAGACATGGCTCGAATTTAAATTTCTAAGAAAACATGGAATAAATTCACGATTTACATGGATAATTTGACAAAAGAGGATTAAAATTTCATACTTGAACAAAAAAGGGATTTTGGGACTCAATGGGTGGAAGGAAACCATTGATGAATAACCCATGTACCTTAATTTCTTGAATCCTTGAAGAAAGCTTGAAATTAAAGCTTGAAACCATGAATTCTTGAGAGACGAAGCTTGAATTTTGTTCTTGAAAAGAAGGGAAAGGTTTTGAATTGTGCAATGAGTGTTTAAGGTTAAGAGAGTGTAAATAACTTGTTTTGAAACCCCTTAAATCATTTAAGAATGATTAGAAATGAGTTAGGGGTGTGAAAAGACCTCAACACCCTTAAAATAAGTCAAAACGGTGCAAATTTTGGTACTATGCTATTCTGGATGATGCATGCCACTCGTACATATGAGGTTGTGTGGCATATGCCAATAACACACCTCATCCAGTAGTCATTTGGGATTGTCATGCGATGAACGACCTTTGCATGGTTATAACTTTTAGCTCGGGTATCAGATTACGATAAAATTGGTATTGTTGTAAAGCTAGTTCAATTATCTACAATTTGGTGAGTTTTGAGATGAGAAATTCTACATATGTAAGAAGTTATACATGTTCAAAGATTACCCTTGTATAATTAAAAACATAGATTTGGCCGAATCAATGGCTCCTAGATCAACTTTGCTCTAAGTGATTCCTATGAATATTTTTCACCTCATAAGAACTCTTAACACTAGAATAATGATTATGACACATGTATTCAAATATAAATCATGGGATGAGAGTTTACACATGTAGGAATGATGGTTTGATTTCTAGCTAAAAAATATGGGGTGTTACACCAAAAAGGGAAATACTGATTTTATGTAGTAGGGACCAGGGACCAGGTACCTGGTGAAACTGATGCAAATTACTATAATAAGTTAAGCTGCAGATTTGAATGGCATGCTGATAGGGGGAAGTAAGTGATGTGATAAATATATGAATGGAGGAAAGCATGCTGATAGAAGGAAGTATGCAAATACACTAAAAGAAGGTGCATGATACAGGGGAAAGAAATTAGAGTTTTTGCTGCAAATAAAAACAAGGGAGTAGGTCCTTGTGTTGCATGATGGTGGAAGCATGATGTTAGGGAACAATAATATTTAGAGTGGTAATCACGCTGATTAAATATGATAGATGTGATCAAAGCTGTATGGTTGGTTTGTCACCATCAAAAAGGGGTAAAATTGCTATATGTAGTTTTGATGATAAGAAGCAAACTACAATGGACCAGGTCCCTAGATATTCATGGTATAGTACAATTGGCATGCATGTCTGCACAGTTTTGTCCTCTTGTGTAACAAACATGAAGGTGTTGCTTGTACTGAATATGACACCTGGTCCAATGATATTTAAGCGCTAATCATAACTTATCTATAAAAAGAAAAAGATCCTTCTTCATCAAACAATTTGTGCATAAATCTAAAGAGTGAACAGATGCAGCAAAAATTCCATTCAAGATTTCTCAAGCATTGCTCATGTTATTATCTTTATAGTATGCTTAAAAAGTGAGTGAGTGTTATTGAGTGATGATTTATAATCAAAATACTCATGCTATAAGAGTAGTGTTTTATTTTGTTAAGGGAAATGCTTAGGTAGAGTTGACTAAGCTTGTTGCTGGTTAGAGTTAACCAGTTTTCGAGGGTCCTTGCCAGAGTTTCCAAGATGATCTTGTAGTAGAGCTATTACAAGTGAAAGAAGCCTTAAGTTAGGCTAAAATCGAGTCTGTAATCAACAGGTTGATTAATGTGGATTTCTTAGGTGCTTATGAGGAAAGTCACGATTTTTCCTTCCTTGAGGAAGGGGTTCCCATGTTAAATCTTGTGTGTTGTTATTTTCCTTCACTTTAGTGTTTGATTGCTAGTGATTGACTTTGAGGGACCTGGTCCCTTTATCAGTGTTGCAACCTTTAAGGGTTCCAACATGAACATACTATCGCTAATGAATATGATTTGATAAGGCCTATATTACAAGTTGTTGGCCATCTAGATTACTTGTGAATTCATGTGTTAGTGGGTATTTGTTGTTTACCTGGATTGATGAATTGATTTTGACTAAATGTTTAGAAAAATGTGTACTTTCATAATTGGTACATTGAATTTCATCTTGGTTGATGATGACATTCATACATTGTTATATAGGAATTGGGTTTCACGCTGACACTATTATTTGGATCATGTCATGCTGATATTATTATTTGGATCGGGTACCATTTCCAACCCAACCTTAAAACAAATGATAATGGATAAGCATGATAACAAAATGAAAGCACATGCAATAGATATCAACTCAATGAAAACACAAGCTACAAGTCTCAATATTAATAAATTCTTTAGTCTTGCCCAGAAGCCACACTTCCATTTCCAATTCATATACTCTTCATTTTGTTTCCATCATGGAAAACAACTTCTTATACATAAAACTAAAACATGAATTATCTTAAAATGTAAGATAGAAATCAATATTTCCAAGGTCATTCATCAACATAAGCCTAGTTCGACATCACAATAGTAGTAAATCTCATTAAGTATTTTAGCCCAACTATTTGTGCATCTGATAACATGCATTACATGATAAGTTCCCACCCAACCTAAGTCTAAAGAAGAGTACATCATCACCTACCTCAAAAGTCAAGTTGTAAGCCACCAACGATCACAAAGTAGCCTTCCTCTTTCGCGTGTCCTCAAAACTCTCCCAATATATCAAATACATACTCCCCACGTTAATATAAGGTCATCGATACTAATATTACAATTCAAAAGTCAACCCTCAAAGTCTTGTGATTAAACTCAAAAATTCTATCAAAATCTGTTTACTCATGAGATAAGGACTCAACTATGAATTTCATTAAAACTCAAGTCCTAATTGGACCTCAAATTATCATTTTACATTCTCTTAAACTTTAGACAAAAATCCTATAAATTCCATTAGAAATACGCTATTAGTTGATAATGTTAATGAGGAAGCATTAGAGAAGTACCAAAATAACAGTTATCAACAACATACCCGCACAAAGAATATTCACAAACCCTTCAAAATTCACGTTAATAGATCTCTAAAACTCCTAGAAATTGAAAATGAAGATTATATTCAAAATTTGAATTTTTAAATCTTGTTACAACTACTGTTCTTCACAAATGTAGAGATACTTGGCCCACATGGATCTCGATCATTGAGTCCCTCTTACGATTGCAAAAGTAACTCGAGCCCAACTCCAAAGGATTCCTTGCAATAATATATTATCATGATTCAAATCACGGATCGTGTGTGAACCTACCTAATCCTATCCTAGATAGGAGAACCCTTTCAACCCAACTTTTAATAATTGCAGAAACCATTGATAAACCTTAAGCATTACTAAATAACAACTCTTTATCTAAATACCAAACTTATTATAAAGTACATTGCAAAATATATATTATATGACTCTTGAAAACCTAATCTAAACTGATATAAGAGTACTAAAACACATAGAAGGATGACTTGAGATGCAATATCCATGCATGAGTAGTATGATAAGAGATGTTAAAGGATAATCACTAATAAACATATAAATACTCCAACTAACATGTAACATGGATATATCCCCAAATGTAGATGTAGTATGTCTATTATTTGTAAAAGTACATGTAATGGTAGGTATCATTAGTTGACCAGAGTTAGAAACATATAATATATAGAAAACAAGAAAAGATCCTGATAAACATACAGTTTTAATAACTAAACCTACTTAACTTACTTCAACTTCCAACGTTACTAGTTTTTCTTAATTATAGCTTTATTAAATTAACCTCATAGCTGACTAACTAACACGCTTCCAAGAATTAACCTAATCCATATCTCTTATGCACTCACCTTGTTACAATAACTCGATATATCTCTTTCTCTTTCTCTTTAATCCTCTTTTGTGAAAAACCTTGTTCCCTCTTCTATTATTTTTAACTATGGGGATTGGAACAACCAAGATAACTATGCATATAGGAGAATAATATTTATAAATAAGAACATACCTTATTTTCAAACTTTTCTTCAATACACAATCGCAACCATCAACATAACTTGTTCACACAAGAAATAGTAATAGATAATCAACATAACTCGATCCACTCAAGTAACCATAATATATCATTAACATAACTCACCCTAAATAAGGAACCATAAAACTCTCTGGATTATGATGTAGACATATAATAAGGCAGAGGGAACCTTGCGTTATGACCTGCAGTCAATGTACCTATATTAGTGTGGTACCCTATCAGAATATCAGTATTGACTTGACATTTGATTTTTTGAGACAGCTAGCGCCTTTTACCCTTACTCCAATCCAAGTGTTATAACACCCTTGTTCTATGTCCCCATCCTTATTTTTCCTAAAACCACAAATTTTGTAGGGATCAGCCGTTAGTGATTTATTTTACTCCAACTAACAACATCGCAATCAAGTACAATCACATAATGGAATAAATAAACCACATTTATATATCAGACAAGTTATGTCCTCTTTACCAATTTCATTATAGATTATCAATTTCCAAACATGCATTCAATAATTAACAAGTTCATTAATCCAAGTAAACAATTATTATCCATTAACACATAAAATCATAAGTACGTTCAAAGGCCAATTCACCACTTATTTAAATGAGCATTGTCAAACCCAATCTTCAATCATAAATATGTTTGAAAACCAATCAATCAAGTATCCATTTGTAGGAGTTTAAATTTCACCAAAATTAATATGTACATGCTAATTCAACATACCTTTTTCATTCACTAATATAACCCTATTTTACCCCTATCAAAATTGATAAATATAGTTACTAACTAGTACTCTTTATGCCCAAGTCATCACTAAGTTCAAGACTTTATTCCATTAGCTGATTATTCAACCACTCGAATCTATTTAACTTACAATTCTAGCTTGAGTCATACAACTTTACACATCTTAAACGCTAGCACTTATCCAAACTTGACTTAAGGCACTTAAGTTATGCCACCACATCCTCTTATCATGATGAATTTTCCTCACTATCTTTTATCTAGAATATCTTATACTCCAAAATACATACATAATATCTTATACTCCAAACACACACAAGATAAGATTCACCTTTTAAAGTAATTTAAGACTAATTATATGGATTACAAGTTCATATAATTCCTCTATTACTACCCACATTAACATATTAAACTTGTACATAATCAAGTAAGTCATACAAATACAAACACCCATCAATGAATCCACACAAAATACCACTTGCGCAATTGTATTTTTATTACATCAATTCCATATTTTATTAATCCCAAATCTAGGCCTGTAGGCCTAGACCTGAAGTCTCCTATCAAACTATAGTAATTATGCATATTTAGCCCAAGTCTAATGTGCATTAAACCATAACCTATCTCGACCGAAGATCTAGAAATAAGAAAGCCACACCAAGATTGCTCTTTCTTTTTGTTCATGCCTCCATTAGTCCAATAATCTAGAAATTAAATAATTATAAGAGTAATTAATAAATTAATCTTGGAATAAGTACTTTGGGAATTCAACCCACTAATTCTATCCTAACTCATAGTCTAAAATATTATTTAAGAATAAATTAACCAATAATGAATACTATTATACTCAACCCACATTTATTATTGGAATTTCAAAGCTAAAGATTCTATTTTTAAAAAAATTCAAGACCCCCAACCATTAATTTCATATTTTTAAAATCACTAATTCATGATAGAAATCATTAGTTGATAATCTAGAAGTAATTCTAGGTGATATTACCTCAACCTATGGGTTTTATCCAAAATCTCATGAAATTAGGGTTCTAATTTCAAAGAATTTCACCATTAAAGATCATTCTAATGATTCTAAGATATTATTGGATTGAAAAAGAAAGAAAATGATAGAAGAACTTACCTCAATGAAGAATTTCCATCCTTGAACTTAGAAAAATCGTCCCTTAGGGCTTAGGAATGATGATTTTGAGTTAAAAACCCCCCAAAATGTCAAAAATTAGGGTCTATACTACCTATTCTTTGCTGAAACTTCCCATTAATTGTTGCACCAACAAATTGTCACTGCAGCGATGACAACTTATTAGCACAGATAGCTTTAGTAAAATGATCATAAAATCTTACTCCAAAAGTGGATTAACGAATGATTGGAGGCATTACAAAGAAGACTCAATCATCTTTCATTTGATGGGTATTTGAGCCCATATCTCTTTATAATCTAGGAGGAATGCTCATTTCATATTGAACATAGTTTAAACATAGCTCGAACTCAATCAATAAGAACACTTCCAACTTAACTTTTTGCTAGGGGTATTGTATAACCTTAGATCATGTTTGTTGCCTCCAACACTGTAGGATAGATCCTATAACTTACGATGAATAAGATTTTATGCCTTTATAGCAGATACTTTTAGTAATGAAAAATTGGGTTGTTACAATATATACCTATTTACCAACGTTTGTTTCTGAATGATTATGATAACTAGGATGGTGAGTTTTTAGTACGATTCTCAGAAACTAGCATTACTAAAATGATAAAAATAAAATGTAAGATCACATCTACTTTCAAACAATTTGATAATACTTACTGAGCCATTGTCTCATAAATAACACAACAAAGCTACCCAACCGGCCTACACATCACAAGCCACTAAGCTCTAGGCACAACTTATGAACACTATAACCTATGAAATATGATTCATAATAATATTTATGTAATGGATTATTTAAAATACCTACTACGCCATATAAATTTTATGATACACAAAAATTCAATGTAAAACCAGAAAATAGAGAATGAAAATGAACCTTTCTAATTTAAAACTAATTTTTGCATTTTTGTTGTGTAGTGATAAGTCTATTGCTGTAGTAAACTCAGGCTAAAATTGTTTGCTGCTATGGTGACACTTTTTTTTTATACAGAGACATCACTATATCAATGGATAGTGTTGTTGCAGTGACACCAAAATAGTGGCTCGAGATTCCTTTCCAGCTCTACATATTTCACAACATACTTATTTTTTAACATTATGAACTAACCCAATCATGATAATTGCTATATTCATAATTCTACCAATCCATTTTATGCACTAGAAGTTTCTACAACTTTCTAAACTCATCCTCTAACACATTTACTACTCAAATCCACTAATTAATATACCATGATCCACAATTCAACACTAAACCACTAAGCACCATATTTTCAACCAAAACCACACTATTGCATGGTCTGTCATTCCTATACCTGGAAAATAGTTTAGAGTGATACTTATACCCTAACTAATTCCATAAAAACACAACACTACTATTTCACTATTATGGGTCTCATGAAAACATGAATTCTCCAAAATAATTCACATTAGTCTATTTGACCCTTAATATACCTCAACCACTCAAGGAGCAATACCAACCAAGTGTTATCATGTAACACGAGATGAATATGAATAAGTATAACACATCTAATAACTCTACTTTCTCAATTGACCCTACAACTAAAGATTATCAACCATAATCAAGCTATCTTCTTTCAACAACCTTATCAATTACACTACACCACATTCAAGGGATACCACTAATCAATAATTATTCTCATATGATAAGTATATACACAATGTAAGACCATAATTATCTAACTATAAGGTCAGCCTACTAGTTATGCCTCCTGACTAAGCCTATGAACACGATTCACTTATCAATTTATTCTCACCCATAAAACTTGATCAATTTTACATTATGTAGATAGGTAAAGTAGCTGATATGGCATGAAAACATGATACTTTTGATGCTTAAAACTGCAAATTTATGCGCAAACTTAGGATATTTTGTTGTATATAATGATCTTTGGCATGAATTGCAGGTAAAATAGGTCTATAACAGTGTTTGAATAAAAAGAGAAGAAAAATCCTAAAAAAGACCAACTCTGATCAGTATACAAGTCTGTATCTGAGTCATAACCAATTGATATGACTCGTTTACTGAATTGTATGAGTAAAAGAACCAAAAACCAAACTGTGGAGCCAAGTTTGAGAAAGATACGACTAAAGTACCCCAGTTGTAAGCTAGGGTATGAGTCGTATGTGAAAGTTATGAGCATAACAGAACCTGAGCTACTATCCAGGAGTTGAAGTATCAAAGCTATATGAGTCAGAAGTCTGAGTACGACTCGTATAGGGATGTTATATAAAAACCACTGTTCAAGACTTAAAAAGATTGAAGTCCCAGGTGGATATGGATGAAGGACACGAGTCATATACTAAGGTACGACTCATAAGCAGAAGTCGTATGCTAAAAAAAGAGTTAAAGCCTTGGGAAGATTAAACTCTAAAACAAATATGAGAAAGCGGGATACGACTCATAAGCTGAGGATACGAGTGAAGACCGAGTCATATCGATTGCTGACGTTACCGAGTCATATCGATTGCTGACGTTACTTTACCTTTCCCATTTTTATAGGATTTTTTAGTTATTCTGAGATACTATAAATATCCTAGGGTTTATATTTTATTATTTATGCTCTATTACTCATTATTATGTCCCTTTACATTATTTTCATAATTGTTCTTGAGATTTTAGGGTTTATTCAATTAAAGACTTTGGAGTTTATTCATATTATTCTTGTGCAATTGATGTTATGCGTTCTTCATCAATAAGCATGGTTTACTTCATAAACATGAGCGTCTAATCACCTTAGATAGGGTTGTGGGAATCCTGGTGGATTAGCTACGTAGAGCAAGTGTGAGAATTGTTCTAGGATTTTTGTATGTATCTTAATTCTTCTTCACAGTAATTAGCCTCAAGTAGCTACACTATCTTAAGATTCCTTGTATTCACATCCATTCAATAACCAAGAATCTTACAAAAGGAAAAGAAGATTAAGATAGTGAATTGGGATTTGATAACCAACCATCTCATCTTATTACTTAATCCTACCCCAAAAAGTGTAACTGGGGCCATAGCAAGGGGAAACAAGGCAATACCTTGATATGATGACAAAGTAAAAAGGGTGAAATTTATCTTCTAGCTTACCCAACAGTTGATAATATTTATCTTGTAGGCTTTGCATACAGAATAATAGAATAATTAAGTTGATCATGATAAATTTACGTAGTTGAGAAGTCGGGGGGGGGGGGGGGGAATGGAACTAGCGTTCATCTCATATTAATTTCAAGTAAAAAACACTTAAGAATTAGTTACTATTTGTGATCAATAACAAAACCCCCAATTCACTTTCCTGTACTGCTCGTGGATTATATCAAGGCAACTAACTCCTCACATTTTCCCTATGGGATTGACCCCAACCTCGTAGGGTTATTATATTTGTAATCGAACACATTATACTTCTATTTGAGGTATAGTTTTGGGCGACATCAAATTTTGGCACTATTACTAAGAAAGATGGTTTGAATAGTGAAATGAATTGGTAATGTCTGTGAGTCTTTATTTTTTTATTTTGATTTGGCATATGCCGGTGTATGCCAAGTACTAGGAGTAGAGGCAATAACTTGCTCCCATTTGATCCAGAACCAGAGAGAATCCTTCAACCTTCGAGAAGGATGTCAGGACAAATTTGTGAAGGGGTTCTAGATCCCCCACCTATGGACCCATATGCAGCACTCCCATGTGATCCATTAGATCTACAAAATATTGTAGACTTACAAACACAACAACTATTATAGCAAGAACATAGAGAACCAAAAGAAGCCATACTTGTTGCAGAGGCGACAATAGCTTAGCAAAGAGGACTGGTACGACTGAGATAGGTTTTTGATCATTGAGTTTAGAGAGAAAGCCTCTATTTATTCTAGTATATCAATACTTACACCCATATAAGAAAGATGATGAAGATCTGGGTTATGTTGATCCTACAGAATTTGAAGCCAGTGTTCCTCCTCCTTTAGCCCATAATATAAAGTTTGATATTACTAGTGCTACGATCCAATTGTTGAATCTGAATGGTCTATTTTTCGAGGATACTAAGGATGATGAAAAAACGCACTATACAAATTTTCTTTGGACATGCACAAATTATAATATTCCAGGGGTTAATCAAAAAGCATTAAGATTAAGGTCATTCTTATTTTCTTTGATTGGAGAAGCATCTCTATGGCTAGGGGAACTTCTAAGAGGATCTATCACTACTTGACATAAGTTGAAGACACAGTTTCTAAGTAAATTCTTCCTTCTTGTACGGATGTTATAGTTGAAGGATGAAATTTACAATTCTAGATAGCTACCTGTAGAGTCTATGTATGAGGTATGGTTTTGATTCAAGAAGAAGCTGAGCATGGCACAAATTACAGAATTAGAGGCTCTAAATTTTTTGAGATCTTCTATCGATCATTGAATGCTAGTTTAAGAGATATGATAGATACTATTTTAACAGGAGCATTTATATGTCTTTGATGGGAAACTACACAGGAAATGATAACAGAGGATAGCATACTCGAGATTTAGAATATGGTGGTCGTACATATACTATTAGAGCAATAAATATATATAGAGCAGTGAATGGCATGGTAGCGCAAGAGGTTGTACAACTTTGTACAAATATTTGATTACTTATGAAATAATTTGCATCAATGAGTGCTGAAAAGGTGAATACAATAGTGGCACAGGGGTCTATCTCCAAACCATTTGAGATCGAATCTTAAGATGAGGCAAAGTATATTGATAGTAGATTGGTGGATTTTTGAGCTCAAGGGTGAAATAATAAAGGTTAGAACTATTATAATGATAGATACAGAGATATGAGTAGAGATAGAGATAGTGATTGGTGCCATAAGAAGGAATATAAAAAGAAGCATGACAAATATATTTCACCATGAAGTCGAGATACAGAGTCTAGAATAGAGGCACTTTTGGCCAAGCTGATCAAAGGACAAGAAAGTCAAGTAAACTGTTTGACAGACATAAAAGCTGATCTATCAAGATTGAACCAGAAAGTTGAGTCACATACTACAACAATCAAGAAATTGGAGTAGCAATTTGGTTAGATATTAGCCACAGTGAATCAGAGAAAATTTGGCACTCTTTTAAGTAATACAATGATAAATCCTAAAAATGATAGTCAATGTTATTCCATTACCACTCAAAGTGGTAAGGTCACTACAGATCCAGTTGTGCTTATTGTTGACGAGCAGAAGAGTGAGAATGAGCCAATTGATTTTAGGAGAAGTAGCAAGCCAAATAAAAAAGAAAAAAGGATACAGAGCCTATGCTGAAGCCCATTCCAACACCATGTCCTCCCTATCCATAAAGATTTAGAAAGAAACAATTAAAAGGTAAGTATTAAAAAATTTATTCTATGTTAAACGAGTTAACTGTCAACATACCGCTTGTAGAGGCATTAGAGTATATGCTAAGATATGTAAAATTCATTAAGGATTTGATCACTAAGAAAAGGCCAGTCAATTATAAGCCTGTTGACAATATTCACCATTATAGTGTTGTAGTCACTAGATCTTGGGGAGAGAAGAAGGAGGACCCTAGCACTTTCATAATATCTTGCACTATTCGGTCTTTCAACTTCACTCGAGCATTATGTGATTTGGTGGATAGCATCAACCTCATGACCTTTGCTGTATTCAAATAATTGGGGTTGGGAGCTTCCAAACCAACTACCATGAGACTAGTAATAGCAGATAAGACAGTGAAGAAGCCTGTTGGTATCCTTTATAATGTTTTGGTCAAAGTTTCTTCTTTCATATTTCCTATTGATTTTGTTATATTATATTGTGAAGTTTAATTTCAACTCCTTATTACATGGGAATACCATTTTTGGCTAAAGGTAGGACATTGATTGATCTGGAGAAAGGACATTTGATGCTACGACTCAATGATGAATAGTTGATATTTAATGTATGTAAATCTATGAAGCAGCCTGATAAAATGAGAGTGGTGTCTGTGATTGATGTAGATGATGAGAAGATAGATTCATTCCATGATGTTGATGTAGTTACTTTGTGGGATAATGGTTTTGATATGATTGTTCCTATTGAAAAGAGGCTAGGTATTGAAGCTCTTGCGGTTGTGATTATGAATTTTGACTCTGAAGGTATTGGGAGTATGAGAAGTTAGTGAGTGATTTGCATGGTGATGGTTATAATTATGCACCAAAGAAGCTTGATCTAGATTTAAAGAATCAAACTACTCCACCTGTTTGCCCATCCATTGAAGAACCACTGATGTTAGAGTTGAAGGCTCTCCCATCTCACTTTCAATATGCAATTTTAGGGGCCAACAATACTTTGTTGGTTATTAATATAGATGCTATGAGTTGGTCAGAGGTAGAAACATTATTGTCATTTTTACAAAATTTAAAAGGGCCATTGGATGTTCCATTGATGATATTGTAGGTATTCTGCATTATTAGTGTACTCACAAAATTCATTCTAAGATGGATTGTGTTCTATCTATTAAATATCATCGTCGACTTTATCCTTCTATGCATGAGGTAGTTAAGAAGGAGATCATCAAATGGTTGGATGCTGGTGTAGTGTTTCCCATTGTTGATAGCAAGTGGGTTAGTCTGGTTCAATGCATATATAAAAAGGGTAAAATAACTATTGTACCTAACGAGAAGAATGATCTAGTGCCTATGCGACCAGCCACTGGATGGAAAGTGTGCATGGATTATAGGAAGCTGAATCCATGGACTCAGATGGACCATTTTTCTATGTCATTCATGGATCAGATACTGGACCAGTTAGCAGAAAGATGATGGTATTGTTTTGTTGATGGACACTTAGGATATAATAAGATCATTATTTTTCCTGAAAACCAAGAGAAGACTATGTTTACATGTCCTTATAGGACCTTTTCATTCAAACGAATGCCATTTGGGCTATGGAATGCTCCAGTCACATTTCAGAGATGTATGATGTCTATTTTTTCTGATATGGTCAAAGACACAATTTAAGTTTTTATGGATGATTTTTCAGTTGATGGTGATTCTTTTGATGAATGCCTTATTGACTTGGCAAAGGCTCTACAAAGGTGTAAAAAATGAAACTTGGTTCTTAATTAGGAGATGTGCCATTTCATGGTCAAAGAAGGAGCACAAAATATTAAAGAGAATTATAGAGTTTGATCGAGTAAAGATTGAGGTGATTTTAAAACTACCTTATCCAATTTCTGTAGAGGAAATTCGGAGTTTTCTAGGGCATGCTGATTTTTATAGGCGATTTCTCAAGGACTTCTTGAAGATGGCTAGTCCACTTTGCAAGATTCTTGAGAAAGAGGTAAAATTTAATTTTGATGATGAATTTAAAAAGGCTTTTGAAAGCCTAAAAGAGAAGATGGTGTCTTCTCCAATCATCGTGTCTCATGATTGGTGCTCACCTTTTGAAATTATGTGTGCAACTAGCGGATTGGCCTTAGGGGTTGTACTAGGCCAAAGAAAAGAAAAGATCCTTCATCCCATCTCCTATGCTAGTAAGGAACTAAATCCTGCTCAAAATAATTATACCATGACAGAGAAAGAGTTATTGGCAGTGGTTTTTGCCTTTGAAAAGTTTAGATCGTACTTGATTGGGACAAAGGTGATTATGTGCACAGACCATGCAACATTGTGGTGCTTAATGGCTAACAAGGATGCAAAGTCAAGGTTTATCCATTGGGTGATGATATTTCAAGAATTTGATTTCTTGGTTAGAGACAGAAAAGGCATAGAAAATCAAGTTGCAGATCACTTGTCTAGACTAGAGGAGAAAGCTATGCAGATGGTTGCAAAGGGATTGGAGATTGGCAACAGTTTTCCAGTTGAACTAATATTGGCAGCTTCCCAAGATTTAATTCCATGGTTTGCAGATTATGAAAATTACGTAGTAAGTGATCTAGTCCTAAAAGTTCTTTTATATTAGCAAAGAAAGAAGTTCATTCATCAGGTAAGAAAATTTTTCTGGGTTGAACCTTATCTTTTCAAAATTTGTCCAGATGGAATCATTCATAGATGAATACATAAAATGGAGATGATGAGCATACTTGAAGCTTGCCATTCATTACCAGTTAGGGGTCATCATGGAGGGGTCCGCACAGCTCATAAGATCCTGCAATGTGGCACTATTGGCAAACCATACACAAAATGCTCATGACTATGTTGCTGCCTGTGATTAATGCCAGCTACAAGGTACTATTTCTAGAAGACATGAATTACCTATGACCTCTATTTTAGAATTGGAAGTGTTTGATGTATGCAGAATAGATTTCCTGCGATGATTTATAAGTTCGTGTGAAATAAAGTATATACTTGTGGTTGTCGACTATGTTTCAAAGTGGGTGGAGGCAATTGCTCTTCATAATAATGAATCAAGGAGTGTCACCACATTTTTGAGAAATAACATCTTCTCTAGATTCGGTATACCACGTGTCATTATTAGTTACAGAGGGTCACAATTTTGTAATCACCTATTAAAGAGTGCTTGACAAATATAGAGTGAATCAAAAGGTGGCAATACCTTATCATCCGCAGACTAGTGGACAAGTTAAAGTGTACAATAGAGAAATCAAATCCATATTGGCAAAGACTATGAATGGCAATAGGACTGATTGGGTAAGAAAGTTAGATGATGCATTATGGGCTTATCGTACAGCTTACAAAACCCTATAGGTGCTTCACCCTATTATCTTATGTATGGAAAGGTTTTCCATGTACCAATTGAGCTTGAGCATAAGGCACTATGGGTGTTAAAGAAGATGAATTTAGAGTGGACGGATACAGCTAAATCTTGGTTGAATGGCATAAATGAGTTGGATGAATTCTGGCTCTGGGCATATGAAAGTTCAACACTTTACAAGGAAAAGATGAAGTTGTATCATGACTACAAGATTGAGAAAAGGGTATTAAAAAAGGGTAACCAAGTACAACTATATAATTCCAGGCCTTAATTTTTTCTAGGTAAGCTAAAGTCAAGATGGCATGATCCATTCACAGTAACAAAGGTTTATGCCTATGGTGATTTATAAATAAAGAAGGATGGTGCAAGACCATTCAAGGTAAATGGACAAAGAGTAAAGAACTATATGAGAAACATAGAAGAGGTGAAAGAATTAGCTGACATTGACCTTGATAAAGTCTGAGTAATCAAGGAAATTGCATCATGCAGCGATGTTAAATCAAGCACTTCATGGGAGGTAACCCATGTTTTTGTACTTATTTCAGTTATAGGGTAATGCATTTGTTTAATGTGCAGGACTAAAAGAATGCAGACAAAATCCCGAAAAGTTAAGAAGTTATCATACGAACTCTTTACAAGTTGTATCTATGTGGCATGAATCATGAGTAGGAGTTGTATTAACTTGGGATAAAATCAAAATTAGGCATAAGTTTTTGGAATAAATATGATTCCCAATACGAGTCGTATCCTTTAGGTATGGCTCATAATTAAGAATCATACCCAGTCCAGAACCCAGGTAAGTCACCAGGCTATACGAGTAAAAGAAATGACCCGTAAGCCTGGGTACGAGTCATATAGACAACTCGTACCCTAACTTACTAGGTCAGATCTCGGGTTTGACCCATCCTAGTGCATAATTAAAATGAGAAAAAGGGAACGATCGGGCATCCAATTGATACCAATCATACCCACTCCCTTTTTCACTCAAATTTCAGCTTCCAATCCATAAAACAAAGTGTTTTCAATGACAGTTAGTTACCAACATCTTCCAATTCTGCATATTTTAAGCTTTAAACTTGAATTTAGGGATAGTGAGATTCAAAATTAAGAACTCACTTCTTCAAGCAAGAAGTAAGTTTCTAATATTCTTTTTCTTTATGTTGTAACTTGAAACGAGTTGTGCTTTACATTGTAAACTTTTTTTGTGTAGGAATTATGCACAAATTGGGTTGTTGATAGCTAGATTAGGTCTTATTTTAGAAAATAGGAATTTGGGAAAGAAATAGCGCTTAGACAAGAATTTTTGTATGTATATGTGTGTTAAAATGCTGGATATAGCTGAAAATAGTAGTGGGTATTTTGGAAATTTCCATTGGAGTCAAACTTTGAAGTTGGACTTCTATGTTGTAGTGGATATGAGACTTCTTACGACTAGTACCCATCGGTAAGGGAGTCATAATGAAACTCCTACCCACAGACAATATGGAAATCTAAAAAATTCAAAGTTCTGGATGGGATACAACTCAACCATACGAGTCGTATCCTAACCTTATGACTCGTACACATTAATCGTACCCACTTGGGAAAGAATTCAACTAAAATAAATATTTCTGACCAGCTTATGATTGTTGGTCATGAGTCATACCTATCCGATACAACTGGTAAGGAGGAGTTGTAAGCTGACCTATGAACAAATATCATGCATTCTCTAGAATATGACTCAGATATACGAGTTGTACCCTGTGGATATGACCAGTACCCACCACTCGTACCCAACTGAGACAAAGCACATTGAACTTTAGTTTTAAATTTTTTTTTTCTTTTCTTTTCTTAGTTACTAATATTAGTTTAATTGTAGGAATCATGCCTCCAAAGAATGCTTCTTCATCCAAAATAGTTGCTAAGAAGGGAAATAAACAAGCACCAGTTGAGAGTGAGAAAACTAACTTCTTTAAGTCTAAAATAATTTCTGAAAGAAGAAGAGAAAAAAATAATACAACCTTATCCAAGATAGCTGCAAACAAAGGGAAAGCACTTGCTAAAGCTGAGGGGAAGAAAGCAGTTCCCCAAGAGTTGGATTCACTACCACCAAAGGGGCCAATACAAAAAAATACAATTATTTTCTTTCCTTACACACCACAGACTGTGGATGATGATGTTGATGGTAAAGTTGAATCTAGTTCAGCAGAGGAAAGCAATGATGAAGCACCAGGCAATTAGGAGGTTGATTCCCCTTCTTTGGACAGAAAAGACCGCCCACTTTATTTGACCACTGCTTTAGTGCCCATCGTTTAACAATTGGGGTACCCCAACATACAGGAGATATTTAACTCGGGGTTGTCTCATCTTTGGGGTGGTAAGATTAGCTGAGTGCTATATCCTGAGAGAATAATGACTACTCAGGGATATTTGAGCTACCCAAGTCTGAAGAATGCTTTTAGAGATATAAATTTAGGTGTATGATAAGAGTGTCAAACAGATATATAAGGTCCTCGTGCGTGATTTATATATTATGTACAAGGGTGAGTTGCAGTGAAAGTATCCACAGGGTATCTTGTGGAAGAGAGGCGAGCTTATTGTCTCTTTTATGATTTGAGGAGTTAGACTTGATATCTCTCCCCACACTATCGAGAAATTTTTATATAGGCTAGAATATTAAGCTCTGGCAAATATAAGAGAGATGAGTTACAGAATGGATGAGATGAGAAAGATCATAAATTAAACGTTAGTTATTGATGATAAAATAGTGATGTTTAGGTGGATAACTACAGATGATGAGCATGAAACTTGGGTTGTAGGTGGTATTAGGGATTCACAATAAATAAAAAAGGGAACCCTTAGTTTTGAGGGTAAAGATTGGTCAACACTAGCCCAATCAGGTTATGTCTGACCACAGAAGATGATGTTTTGAGGCCATCCCGGGCTGCTATGATAGCTGGTTTCACAACTGGGTATACATTTAATGTGGGTGAATTCTTGGCTCAAGAATTAAGAAATAGGGAAATCGGGTGTCAGAAGGCATTGATGGCCTACCCCTGTATGATCACTCAGATATGATTAGCTGTGGAAGTGTTTGGAGATACCTGGAATTGATGAGATGATTGAGTCCCAGAGGACATTTCACATTTGGCTTATTCGGGATGTGGCCAACCTTCTGGGTCGACCTATGCGACAGGCCATAGATGCTATGGTAGGAATATTACCATAAGATGACCGAATAGATGCCCCTTTTTCAGCTGAGACTACTGAGGCAGGTTCACAAACTAAGGCTGCACCCACAGATGCAGCAGGTACATTTAGTGCCCCACTACTAGTTAGTCTATGCCACCTAGGCCACAGGGTATTTCTCCTGGTGTGACGTTTATCTCTTAGGCTACTTAAAATAAAGTTGTGACCTAGTTGGTAACTCTCACTATGAAGGTAGGTCACATAGAGGGTGGAATATGATGTTTGATGGACAGGCAGTTTGAGGCACGTGATAGGCGATTCCAAGGGAACCTAGATACATTTAAGTTGAGGATTACTCAATAGTTAAATATTGGGAAGATGCCAAATGTTGCTGATGTTAGATCTAAGATAGCTGAGATAAAGAAAATGTTGTTCTAGAGCCAGTTATGGAGACTGTGATTCCCATAGTTGAGGTACCTAATATTTTGGCAGATTCAACAACTATACAGGTTGAAGAGACAATACAATAGAGAAAGATAAATAAGAGGGAAGCTAAAGTAGATAAGAAGAAAGCCAGACTCAAGAGCATACATGATGAGGCTGATCGAGAGATACGAGTCAAGGAGATGGCCATGGAAGCTGGTGGGTTAAGATATCTAGTTACTGATACTGAGGGGGTAGGTTGTTGTTTTTCCCCCGATTAATGTTGATTCAGTCTCAGTTATTGGGACGGTAGCTGACGAAAGTAGGACCCGACCTGAGGACCCACATTCTGATGTTTATGCTCCGGTGCCTTGAGTACCTAGGTATGACCCTTATACCTTATTCTCTTTATTTTATTGCAATAGGGAGAGTACAACACTCTTAAGTTAGGGGTGGAGGTATTCCAAAATTTGGGAGCAGTTTGAAATTTTTTGGATGTAGCTAAAACTAAAAGTCTGTTATGACTTGCAGGTTTGATGCGGGCAGCTGAGATAGGGAGTAGATCAATGCCCCTATGCAAGAAGATATTTTTGACTATTGATTTTTGATTATGATTTTAAAGAGTTTGAACAATTTTTGTTGTACTAAAATTTTTAATTTTGATGGCTTTTTAATTTTAAATTGTTGAAACACTGCTAAGCTGAAATGCTAAATTAAGAAAAGTGGTGCCCCTCAAAAATTTTTGTTGATTAAGTAATTGTGTGATTTGTGTATTTTTTGTAAAATTGTTGAGCATCTGATAATGGAATTAGCATTAGAAATAGAACAAGTTAGGGACAAAGCAATTGCATAGTTGGATAACTAGCACTTAGTAGTGTAGCCCTGTGCAAGTGTGCGTAAGTTCTACTGAGTTCCCAGTTTGGTTGGAATCTAGAACTTGCTCGGTTTCTTTTACCTAGGTCTAGGATGGTTAAGTAGGAAGTGATCATAGACCCTTTTTGTATGAGTCCGCTTAATTCTAAAATTCCCTAACCAAAGGAACTTTATCCAAATACTTGATCCTTTATAGACCAACTTTTCTTGTTGCACCTATCACCTTTCCGTTCAACTTACACTGAACCTGTTTTAGCCCTGGTCCTCCTATGGATACTGTGAACCTCAACTCAGTCAAATTGCCTAAGTTGAGGGTGGCTATTATATGGGTGCACAAGAAAAAATGTGTATGAAGAAAGTGCATAGAAAGGAAATAGTTGAAACATGGATAGGTTTGATAACAAACAAAAGAAAGAAAAGTGCAATACATAGCAAAAAGAGAAAGTAAGGAAAATAAGTACTAAGAGAACCATGCTTGACCGAATTGAGTATATGCTTAGAAAAATGGAAGACATAAGGGTAGAAGCAAAAGTCGAAGTGAAAAATATGTGGACCTCGAGAAAAGCATAGTATCCAGGAGGCTTAGTCACTAAATGAATCTCAAAAGGTATCATACCAGCCCCAAGCCTACATTACAAGCCAAATAAAGTCTTATAGTGATCCTACCATAACCATCTGAAAACTTAGAAAAAGAGAATAAGCGCAAGCTTATGGTATTCTGTGCACACTGGTGATACTTCATTGTGAGTGAGAGAGTCATTCACTGTATCCCTAAATAAGATGGATTTATCCAAAAAGAAGAATAAAATAGGATTTCTTTGACTGTGAGTACACAACATGGGTTATGTTGCTAGGCTGCTAGATTGTTAGAAAAATATGAATCCAATATATGCCCAAGTGTCTATTCCTAATGTAATGCCATCATCAAATTCCTTTGTATTTCTCTATGTTCCAAATTTCTATACACCTTTTTAGTTGAAAAGTTGAAAATTAAGAATGGAATAACAAGATTGAAAGTTTATTCAAAATCACTGCGATGGGTTGAACGAGATTTTCCTGTTTAAACATCGCCTTTGTGATAGAAAATAGGATTTGGTTTTATTTGTCTGAGGGCATGCAAAAGTTTAAGTTGATATTGTTGGTGTGGAGTGGAAACACGACACTTTCGATGCTTAAAACTGCAAATTTATGTGTGAGACTCAATTAAATACAATTAATACATATAGTTGTTTGTACACAAATACAAATAATAAATGATACATGTTCATAGGTAAACTAATCAAATACAAATAATAAATTTATTTAAAATATATAATTTTATACAAATAAATATAAATATAAAAAATATATAAATATAAAATACAACAAAAAAAATTTTAAAAACTATAAATTAAAAAGGAAAAAAAAAAAGAAACACAAAAAAAATGAAACAATAACCAAAAAAAGTAAAAACAAAAAAAAAGTGCAAAGAAAAAAGAAAATATAAAAAAAATAAAGGAGAAAACTAAAAAAGAAAAAAATACAAAAAAATTGCAAAGATAAAAAGAAACACTAAAAAATGAAAAATAAAGATACGAACGAAGGAAAAATTGAAAAAAAAAAAGAATAGAGAGAAAAACAAAAAAAAAAATTTTAATCATTCAATGAAACTTGTTAAGAAATTCTTTCTATTTTTATAAATACAATCGCCAATTAGTCTTTAATTAATTAAGTGAATGTGATTTAAGGAAGCTGATTCTTTTGCCTTTTTTAAACTCAAGTTGTTACCAAAAAATAAGGCAATTAACTATATTTGTGTATATATATTTAATGATGTCTTGCGCATCAAATACATATACAAGTTGTCATTTTGAATAATTATGAAACAGTTGTTATGAAATGCCTAATTATGAGCTCAATTTTGCTACTTGTGAATTTTTTCCATTTTGAGAAATATCCAAGACAATGTTATGTTGATGTTGTGGTTTCAGTTAACACACAGAGTCACACGAGGACAGACTTGTAAAGTTATTCAGATGGCCACAACCCAATCAAGGATGATGTCCGCCAGGATATCACCACCACATACTCCGTCACCTGATATTAATAATGAGGAGGGTCCCAGGATTCTCCTGAGGAGGTTGAGCAGGAGTAGTCATCAGTGGTGCCCTAATCTGAGAAGGGTACCACTACTCATACACAACAGACAGAAGTACCCCACTTAGGAGGGTATAACACAAGCATTCCATATTATACAGCAGGAACCCGTACTCGCACATGCCATAGATGTACCTCTCGAGGAGGGACAACTGAGGTGGTGTGTGGAAGGGATGCAATAAATTTATGAACTTGATCACACTAGCTGGGAGCTAGGAAGGCCTACACAATGTATCTATGAATAGAACAAGATCAGATTATCGGACTACAGAGGTTACAACAATTAAGGAAAATATTTGGCAGGCATCAACTCGGGTGAATGACTAGGACACTCGGTTATTATAGCCCAGCTGTGGTGCATAAGTTTTATGCATCTTACATAGCCACCATAGTCATTCCTATGCGACATCATCCAGGCTTTATCATATTTGCACGACAGTCGTAACTTGATCACACACTAGTCAGAGGGGTCAAAGTTAATGTCAGAGAAGATACTACCTGTTGAGTCATATTTGGCCCAGATTATATTACACCCACATTAATAGCAGAGTGCAACCACAAATTGCGGATTGTACGGGATCATCATATTATGTGGGATGCTGAGTACAGGGCTGGGAGGATCGAGATAGCTAGGTAGATAGCCAGTTATATTTTTCCACAGGGTGATGAGTCCCCATGGATTGAGGGGCCAACAGTGATTAAGAAGGGCCTGTTGACACTATAGGCTAGATTTTAGTGGTTGTTGATTAGATATCGCCTGATTCCCATGGCTTCAGATAATGCATTGATATAGGAAGGAGCTACATTGTCTTCCTTCTTGATGGCTGATTATGATATTTATTTTGTTGCCATCCTCAGGTATGAGATACACGAGAGAGCTTTTGGAGAACTAAATAACCTGCCATTTCATAGTATAATCCAAAAGCTATATGATGAGGCAGTTATACCTGAGTTACCAGGTAATGATAAAAGGATAACTATTACTACTGTTGGACAGATGAGGAACCTAAAGGGTCTGATAGGTTCAGGCACTTCTAGGAGATCTAGACAATAGGTAGTAGCACCACAGGCCCAGACTGAGGTCCCAACAGTTTCCACAACACCTGATGAGGCACATAGAGATGATACGGGTGTTGGTATTAATATGGATATTGGATTGCAGAGAGATGCTCCAAATTCTAGTACTCAGGGTGAGGGGACACAAGCCACTTCTTTTTTAGCCCTGGCTTCAACCTCAGAGCCGGTTGGTGCATCTACAGAGTGTGCTCTCCTATCTACTAAAGCTCCTGTGACAGGTATGATTACTGTATCCAGTAAGTTTTTGCAGAGCCTAGTGGATGGCCAGAGATCTATAGCCACTCGATTAAAGGTTATCAAGACCAAAATAACTATCCTTTTTGGGCAGATAAGATCAGGGGTCAGGACTAAATTTGATTCGGCCAAGGCTAGATAGGAGGATGCTCAGAGAGACACACTATCAGAGCTGTGTGTCAACTTCCAAACATGGATTGATGAGTTAGAGATAGAGGTTACATCCTAATATACAGAGATATATGCACCAGATTTGATTCAGATGAATGAGGATTTTGATATCCTAAGTACAGAGCTACGTGTCTTGCAGAGAGTCGTGTAGCATCTACTCCCTCTATGATGCCCTTTGTAGTCCAGATATTACCTCCACGTGCACCGAGATAATTTGACTTTTTTATGGAGGATGATGAGAAGGTCCTAATAGTTGGGACCAAGAGAGGTAACTTACACGATTTATAGGATCTTATTATGACAGAGGAAGAGACCCTTAAAAAGTCCAGACATGATTCATTAGAGACTACGTTTATAGATAGGCAGGGGAATGACGCTATAGCAATGGGTGCATTATCCAATAGTGCACCTCCACCTTCACCGTCTTCGCCAGCTTTAATATCCCTATCTGAATAGGCTCCTAACTTGGGAGCTTAGTGCATCCTAGTTATGTTCTCACTTCTCTATGTTTTGTTTTGTTTTTAGCGTATTAAGGAGAGTGCATAATTTTTAGTTGGAGGTGGTTATGTCATACCACTGTAGGTTTTTGTTGATGTACTTCTTTTTCTATAGGTCGCGATATGATTATAGAACCGGCATATATAGGATAATTTTGTTTCATATTAAGTTTCTTCGGTATTGTGATGTTTTATGTAATTAGGAGATTATGAGTATTTAGGATAGAAGTCAGATTTTGACTGATTTTTGATAACCCTCTAAAATTTTATGTTATAGAACTATGTGTTAATATATATATGTATGAACTCTGTGGATCTTTTTATGGAATTAGTATTAGCGACATGATAACCATTTTCTAACAATTGCATAAACTGAATAGGTAGTAGTTGGTGGTATTGACGCCATTCTATGTCAGTGTGAGATACTACCTAGTTCCTTTTGTGTATTAAATTCAGAACTTGTCTGGTTAGTCTTTTCTTAGTTAAAGGATAATCAACTAGGAAAGGATCATAGGCCATTTGTTTATTGTAGTCCACTTTTAGCCTAAATGACCTTCCATGTGTAAATTATAGCCCTTGATCCCTGTCTTTAGTCTGATAGCCTATTTTTCTTATTTTCACCATTCACCTTCCCATTTGTGTTACAATGAACCTATTTTGGCCCTGGTCCTCCTTGGACATTGTGAACCTCAACTAAGATAAATAGCTTAAGTTGAGGGTGACTATCATAGGGGTGCATAGTGTAAAATGGATATGAAGAAGGGTAAAATAAGAGAAAAAGAAAGCAGGGATGGGTGTGGTAGAAAAAAAAAAGAAAAAAAGGAGAAATTAAAAAAAAAGAATAAAAGAATAAAAGACCACACCCAACCTAAGTATACAATAAAAGAATAAAAAAGAGAAATAAGAATGGAATAAAAGAAAATTGGTTATTAAGTGAGACCCCAAAGTTAGCATAGTGCAAAGGAGGCTTAGTCACTTAAAATATTCATATCTATTCAAGCCAACATTACAAGCCGAGTAAAGTCCCATAGTGATCTGACTTGACTACCTGAATGCTAAGGTAAAGAAAATAAAGGCAAGCCTATGGTACTTGAAACGCATTGACTGGAACTTCTTTGTTGAGTGTGAGTATCTCTTGACCATCCCTACATTGACATTCATGATTTTATATGAGTGAGTGGGATATTCTTTTTGTAAGGCCACTTGAGTCATATTGCTAGCTATCTGCTTGTGTTGGGTAGTGTAATTTGTTCATATGAGTGGTTGTCTGTTGGTAATGTAATTTTCATACCTTGATCCCATTTTGTCATATTATTGTGCTTCATATTCATACACAGTTGGTTTAGAAAATAGATATTTGAGGGGATGTTGTGATTTGAACTAAAGCTGATAACTGACTACCTTGAATATCTTAGATTCTGAGCGTTGTTTTTGTTTTGTTGTTTTTTTGCCTAAGGACATGTAAAATTTCTTATTTGAGGGTGTTGATGTGCTATAGAAATATAGCAATTTTGATGCTTAAAACGAGAAAAATTTGGAAGTTTTTCAGAAATTTTTGTTAGATATGATATGTTTTGGGTATGTTTTGCAGGTAACTATGATTTGAACGATAAGTTCATGAAAATGGAAATAAAGATATTTTTGGTCACTTTTGGAGCGATTATGTATGATTGAATATTTTTTGGCTTGATCGCGATCAATGCATGTTCGAGATTCGAAGTAGAGATGAAAAACTGACTCCCGGTACCTACTAAGTCAACCTACGGATTGCATGTTGACCTATGGATAGCAGGTAGACAAAGTGGGTACTAGAAAATCCAAAATCTTAAGAGTCAACTTGTAGGAATATCCCATCTGGTACCTTCGGTTGGTACCTGCGCCTAGGGTAGACCGCAGGTACAAACCATGGCCAAGACCAAACAATAGGTACCGAGAGTGGGTGGCTACCGACCCTGATTTTTTCTATTCTATTCTGGTTTGGTTTCTATGCTTTTCTCTTGTACTATAAATATCCATAAAACACAAATGAGAATTCATTATTAATCCGGTAGGATAGTAAGTTGCTAAATTTTATTTTTTAAAAAAAGATTTTATCCACCAAGTTTGAATTATTTTGATGAATTAAATTAAAACACGCTAGGTTTTGGTCCTTGGAAAATTTCCTAGGTTTTGAGACTTTTGCTGATCATACCACTCACTATATGAGTCGTATGGTTAGGGTACGAGTTAGATGACCCATCTCGTATGTTGTCTAAGGGTTGGGGGTGAGTTTCTAGTGTTATACTATTTGGTGGGTATGAGTCGTATGGTTGGTGAGGGGTCGGTTGATTTATCCTTCACTTAATCTGAAATTTTGTAACTTATTTTGAATTTAAGTACGAGTGGCTCACCATAAGTCATGGCGATCGGGTAGGAGTGGTATAGTCTAACTCGTACGTTGGTCAATGCCCAACCCTTCTTGATTATGTTATGGGAATGGGTTAAGGGTACTGTTCATATGTCGGGTTACAAGTTGGTCTTGGTGGCCGTATGTTGGAAAGTATTGGGGTTTAAATGGCTGCCTAGGGTATGAGTGGTGGGTCCTACTCATATTATAGGGTATAGTTTAGAAGGTGGAGTCGTATCCTCCAACGAGAATTCTTACAGTTTAAGTAGGAGGTATTCTGGACATTTTCCCTCATAACCCATTATGACCCCATGACCTAAAACCGTATTGGGACTTCATTTACCCTATTATTATAATCTTAAACACTCTCAAATCTCTTTCAACCTCTTGGATTAAGTAAAGGCTAGGGTTTCCTTCAAGGTGGTTAATTAAGGCCCTAAAGGGTGATTTCTCTCCGTTTTCTTCATAATCTAAGGCATACTACTCCTCCCTCACTGTTAGTTCAATTAAAGGCATGTTTTATGGATGGTTTTCATGGCAAAATTGTGATATGGTTTTGGGTTTTGATATCTATGTTGGGGTTTTTTGTTATTAATGGTTGCTTTATGTTTTCCCATGTTTTTACTTATGGTTTTCATATTATAATGGTGGTTTTAGCATGTGGTTGCATGGGAATGGTCAATTGGTACTTGGTTTTGGAAACTATATTCCCTCAATATGTTTGTTAAAATTCCTATGAGAATACTTTTATTATATAGGTGGACTTTAATTGAAAATTTTGCATGGTATAATATGGTAATAGAACCTAAATACATGCTAAACCCACTTCCCTTTCCGACATGGATGATATGTATATATATATATATGTATGTATGTATGTGAATGCATATAGTTGTTTAATTGATTTTAAATGTTGTCATTATTTTATCATTATCCTGAGTGCATGCTAGCGTTCAGCTGCTAATCTATCTTCAGTCGTTGTATCCCCACACAATGTAGGAATAGGCTATACTACTCCTCATCCTCAGTGATTGAATTTAGGAATAACTTAAAGTTGGATTAAAGTGGTGAGCTTCCACACTCCAAAAGGATCCATTTCATGTTATGGTCTTGCCTTCATACTTTATTTTTTTCTTAGACTTTGGTTTTGACTATGTTCAGGGGCATATCCTAATCAAATACTATTTTACTTTTGGATAGAGGCTTTATGAGACTACTATAGGTTGGTATGGGCGGTATAGGCATTGGTATCAGCCTTGACATTAGTATTGGTATTATGGCTGATACCAATTGACTGTATTTAATTTATTATTTTTTATTTTATTATGTTATATATATATGTTCGAAATTCATCTGACTTATGGTGTAGGGTCGTTAGGGATGGGTATCAGGGGTGGTCTCCGAACAGATTGGGCTTGAGGTACCTGACACGTCTAGGCCTTAGTTTAGGTCGTGTCGGATTGGTATCAAAGCCCTAGGTTCATGGTCAGTTGAGAGTCCACAAAGCCGTGTCAAGTAGAGTCTCTTTTAAGGGTGTGTAGCATGCCACACTCATAATGGAAAGGCTATGAGGCATTTAGGAATGCTTCTCTTTCTTGTGTTCTATTTTAAAGCTTTGGAGTCTAAGTCCTAAAATATTCTCTAATTCTCATTTGTTTGTATTTCAGATCATGCCTCGATGATCTAAAGTTCACAAAAACTCCTATGTCCCAGCTTCGGATAATATTAAAGGGACACGCTCTAATCATGAGATTCATACTCAGTCTAGGGGTCCAGTTTTGGATTGTTCTGGAGTTCTATTGGTTCCCTCTAGTCCTTCTCAGAATCCTCAGGCTAATGTGACAACACTGAGTTTCTTTAGTCAATTCATATGTTAGCACAGGTGGTAGCTACTCAGTATGAGCGTGGTATTCCTATTACTCCATCTTTTGAGTCCACAAGGGTTGGACAATTCATGAGGTTGAACCCTTTAACCTTTATAGGTGCTAAGATTCAGTAGGATCCTCAGGGTTTCTGGATGAGATGGAAATTTTTTTTGTGTTATGCATGCCAGGAATGTGGAAGGGGTAGAGTTTGCAGCCTACCAGCTTAAAAATATGGCATACCAATGGTACAAGGAATGGGATCAAATAAGGGGTGACAATGATGAGTCATCACTATAGGAGGATTTAACTAATGTATTTCTAGACTGCTTCTTTCCTCAAGAGTTAAGAAAAGTAAAAGTGGAAGAGTTTGTTAATCTGAAGCAAAGAAAGATATCGGTCAAAGAGTATGCCTTACAGTTTCACCATTTATCTCAATATGCTATGGATATGGTGCCTGATATGAGGGCTCAGATAAGGAAGTTTGCTTTGAGACTGTCTCATAAGTTTATCCTTGAAAGTAAGGTTGCCTTGCTGATCAAGGACATAGATATCTTTAGGTTAGTTTTCTAAATGCAAATGGAAGAGAAGAGAAAAAGAAGTAGGCTAAAATAGGCGAGAGTCAGGGCAAGAAGTTTAGGTTCTCTCTGTAGGGCAGTGGCCAACAGCAGGGTGGCAGGGATAGTGGTAAGTGTCCCAAAAAGAAGTGAGGCAAATCTGGGTCTTATTCAATGGCTAGTTCTCCCTACCTAAATCTATTGGGTGATAGGCATTTACATGGTGGTGATAAATTTAGGGCATGGGGTACTCAATCTTAGGCTAGTTGGGCCCAGTCAATTCCATCTATCCTCCTTGCAGTATCTATGGTTGTCTGTATAAGGGTTCCTATGATAAGGGAAGGGACAGGTGCTTTAGCTATGGTCAGCCAGGCCATATGCTTAGAAACTGTCTTATTGGTAAGGTTGGCTCTGGGGAAAAGAAGGTTTTGGTTGCTTTGTCTTCAGCTCCAGCACCAAAGGGTGCACCATCTAGTTTTATCTCTGGTCAGAATTGTCTTTATGCACTCACTACCTAGTAGGAGTCTGAGGCATCGCCTGATGTTGTGACTGGTATGTTGTAACTCTTTTCTCATGATGTGTATTATTTATTTAATCTGGGGTCCACTCTCTCTTATGTGACCCCCTTGATGGATTTGTATGAATTAGATATGGTTGATTTCGATGTCATTTTAGGGATGGATTGGTTGCACTTGTACTATGTGCCCCTAGGTTGTCAGATCCATAGAGTTGTCTTTAAATTTACTAACGATTCGGTTATTCAGTGGGAGGGTGGTTCCCTAGATCCCAAAGAGAAGTTTATATCATATCTTAAAGCTCGAAGATTGATCTCCAAGGGGTGTCTCTATCATTTAGTCTGGGATAAAGATTCTAGCTCGGAATTTCCTTCTTTGCATTCGGTTCTGGTGGTGAATAAATTTTCTGAGGTCTTCCCTGATGACCTTCCTGGTGTTCCTCCAGATAGGGAAATTGAGTTTGGGATTGATCTTGTTTTGGACACTCGTCTAATTTCGATCCCCCTTATAGAATCGACCTGGCTGAGTTGAAGAAGCTCAAGGAGCAACTCAAGGATATTTTGGATAATGGATTCATTCACCCTATTGTGTCCCCATAGAGTTCACCAATGTTGTTCGTGCATAAGAATGATGGTTCTCTTCGAATGTGTATTGACTACCAGCAGTTGAATAAAGTGATAGTAAATAACAAGTATCCTCTTCCAAGGATAGATAACTTGTTTGATCAGTTGCAGGGTGCCAAATTCTTTTCTAAGATTAATCTTTATTCTAGTTATCATCATCTTAAGATTAGGGAGGTGGATATCCCTAAGACTGCTTTCCATACCCGGTATGGGAACTTCGAGTTCGTGGTAATATTGTTTGGTTTGAACAATGCCCCAACGATATTCATTGATTTGATAGATAGGGTTTTCTATCAGTTTGTAGATTTGTCTGTCATTGTGTTCATAGATGATATTTTGTTGTACTCTAAGAGTGAGGTGGTGGGATGAAGGTGATGGCCTTCGAGATTAACGGTACCTTTTGATACCAAGAGAGGTTATGTGGTCCTGACGTCGATGGTTTGAGAGAAAGGATCTTGGCTGAGGTGCATGAATCGCGCTATGTTGTTCATCCTAGTTCGTTGAAAATGTATTATGACCTTAAGGATATATATTTGTGGAATCGTATGAAGAGTAGGGTTGGGTATATTTTGGTTAAAACCGAAACACCAAATCAAAATTTAATTTTAATTTGGTTTTTCGGATTGGTTTTGGTTTCAAATTTTAGAAATTTAGTTAAACGGTTTGGTTTTCAGTTTTTTCAAAAACATTTTCGGTTAAACCAAAAACCAAAATTATATAAATAATACATATATATTTATTATATAATATATATATTATTATATATATAAAATATGCATATATATATATATATATTTTATTATATATATTCAGTATAAATATAATATATAATAAGTAACCTAAACCGCCAAACGTCTCATGAGTTATGAGTTATGTCCCTAACCCTAAGTGTTCATTTCAACACTTGTTTTTGACTTATTTCAGGCTTTCAGCGGCGCCTCGATGAGACGAGACAACAAGTATCAAGTATTTGACTGCAGTTAATATTATGTTAAACTTATGGTTATTTCATTTCATTTCTTATGTGTTGAGTTATTTATATTTAGGAATGAAAAATAGGTTTGAAAAAATTATTTTTCTGAAAAAATCACCAATTTTAAATGCCCAGTTATGACAAAGAAAGGTGCACTACTTTAATCTTCAAAATGGAAATAAAAATCCGAAATAACCAAACCAAATTTATAAAAATTGAACCAACCCAATCAAAAAACCGAACTGATATTCAACAACCAAGCCGAATAAACCGAATGTCCACCCCTAATGAAGAGGGATATGGCTGATTTTGTGGCCAAGTGCATGGTGTGTTAACAAGTGAAAGTTATGGACATGAGGCCCGAAGGATTGTATCAAGAAATTGAATTGCCGGAATGAAAATGGGAAGTGATCAACATGGATTTTATTGCCGATCTTCCTAGGTCTCGAAACCAATTTGATTTTGTTTGGGCCATCATGGATAGAATGGGAAAGTCGGATCACTTTTTCTAGTAAGGACTAACTTTTCGGCTGAGGATTATGCGTGGTTGTATCTTCATGAGATTGTGAAGCTGTATTGGGTGCCTGTCTCTATCATCTTTGATCGTGGCATACAGTTTACATCCCACTTTTGGCGGTTATTTCAAAAAGGGTTGGATACTAAGGTGAGTCTTAGTACTGCTTTTCACTTGCAGTCGGATGGGCAAGCAGAAATGACCATTCAGACATTAGAGGATATGATTCATGTGTGCATGATTTACTATGGTGGTAGTTTGATTGAGCTTCTACCTCTTATCGAGTTTGCCTGTAATAATAGCTACCGCTCTAGCATTGGGATGGCTCCATTCAAAGCCTTGTATGGTAAGAGATGTAATCTTCTATTGGGTGGTTTGAGGTTGGTGAGGCGAGATGTTTGGGCCGGATTTGGTTCACCAAGCTATGGAAAAGGTGAAGGTGATTCAGGATATGCTTAAGGTTGCCCAAAGTCACCAAAAGTCCTATGTGGATGTGAGGCGACGAGAGTTAGAAATTGAGGTTGGGGATAGGGTGTTCTTAAAGGTGTCTTCCATGAAGGGAGTGATGCGGTTTGGTAAGAAGGAGAAGCTCTGTCCCCGGTATGTGGGTCCTTACTTGGTTTTGTGAAGGGTTAGTAAGGCTGAATATGATTTGGAGTTTCCCTCTAGTTTGAACTCTATTCATCCAGTGTTCCATGTTTCTATATTGAGGAAGTGTATGGGTGATCCATCTTAAATCGTGACTATTAGAGATATTGGTATCTCGGATTCTTTGTCTTATGAGGAGGTTAAGATCTTGGATCGATAGGTTCATCAATTACGGACCAAGGATGTAGCTTCAGTTAAAGTTCTATGGAGGAACCACAAGGTTGAAGAAGCTACTTGGGAAATGAAAGAGGACATGAAGTCCAAGTATCCATTCCTATTTTCTTCTTCGAGAATTTGTGCGAAAGGTATGTGTTCTTCATCATACTTTTGTTTTCAAACTTTGTTAAAAGAAAATTTGACTTCCTTGCATCTCTGTTTTCTAACTTAGTTAAAGGTCATAATAGGGGTGTTGGAGGTTTAAATCGTGCTTGCACTGCCTTGTCCATCATTCGAGGATGCATGATCCAAGTGGGAGAGAATTCAAACACTTTGGGTTTTGGCCCTTGGAAAATTTCCTCGATTTTGGGTGTTTTGCTTATCATACGACTCACTATACGAGTCGTATAGTGAGGGTACGGGTCAGGTGACCCATCTCGTATGTTGGCAAGTGGTTGGTGGGTGAGTTTCTGGTGTGGTTACGGTTTGGTAGGTACAGTTTGTATGGTTGGTTACAGGTTAGTTGGTCCAACTCGTATGTTGGACAATGCCCAACCATTCTTAATTCTGTTATGGGTACAGGTTAAGGGTACTGGTCGTATGCTAGGGTACGAGTTGGTCTTGGTGGCCGTATGTTGGACATTATTGGGGTCCAAGTGGCTGCCTAGGGTATGAGTGGTGGGTACCACTCATATTATAGGGTATGGTTTGGGTGGTGGAGTCGTATCCTCCTGTGGGAATTTTTACAGTTTAAGTTAGGGGTATTTTGGACATTTCCTGACACGACCCGAATACCGGGACATGTCGTATGGGCACCCTGAGCTCACATAAACCGGAATTTTCCCAAATAAGCTGACCCAAACATCTTATCATACAATAGGAGTCGAAGGAACTCCCACCCATGGATTAAGATTGCAGAAATAATATCAGAAGTCAACATTAGATTCATAATAACTAACTCACACCCAAGTTCACAGTTGTTCACAATACCTCTACACAAAGTGAAGTCAATAAATGTATGTGTCGGGAAAATCCCCCGACAATAGCCAAACCAAGTCTTAAAAAGACCAAGTATAAAGATAAGAGACCAAGAGGTGCATGTCCTCCGAAGTAAAGAAGCTCACCACTTCAAGTCAATGCACGAACTGCTTTAATCATCTAATCACTGTGTGAGAAAAGAAGAAGATGCTCTAACCCCTATGTCGCGTGGGGACATAGTGCCCAGAGATAGTTAGTGGTTGGAACATTAGCATGTAACTCAATAATATGTGATAAAATAACATCTTCAATCAACAAGAAGTTAATATATCTGAATTTATCACATTCATACACTTATCCATACATATAGGTATATCACAGACCGATCAAAATAACAAGTCTCATCAATCATGCTTCAAGTACTCATTCACCATTCATCAAATAGAGAACTATGATCTCCCACACTTATAGCTTCAAACATTCTTATTAGGCAAGGGACTCTAACTATATTCACATTATCATGGGACTTTAACATGCACACTTATTCATTAATCAAGGACCTTAACCATATATACATCCACGCAAACAAGGGACTCTAACCGAAAAAACAATCATCTAGTCAAGGGACTCCAACCTCGTGCCCGCTCAGTATACAAGGGACTCTAACCACATGTCTCATTTGTACTTTAACCGCAAGTTGTTTTCTTCGGCGAGGATCGTCGACCTCAAGAGAGATCTTTAAGCATGGGACTTTAACCTCAATCAATATCATTGCGTAATAGAATTAAACCTCAATCCATTTAAAAGGTAAGGGATTTTGACCTCAAGCCATCACACCTATCATTTGTTGGCATTTGGTACTTTAACTTATTTGCCTATGCATCAACATACATTCAGAACAACATTTAAGGACTTTAACCATTCTAGCCAATTCAACACTATATATGACCACATGATCCTTATGGGAACCTTCATTACTAAACCATATCAATAGGCCAATGCCTTCACTTAATCCAACATACAAATAAAGTTATGGTTATCAAGACCCTTACAACAATTCTATCAACATTCTCACCACACTTGGATTCAACCCACAATTTAAGTATATCTTTATATCTAAGGACTTTACCCTTTCATTAGCCAACAACCAAGGTTTTCAATTTCATATCACATGTTTAATAATTCCTTTAACAAATCATTTATCCATGTTCATTGTTCCATTGCCCTATTTTAATACATCAACAACATATGACTAGACAACTCACTTAGACATTTTCACAAACACCTTGGGTGCATACCTTCAAAAAAGCCATTTCCATGGTATATATTATCAAGATTAGGGTTACTCAACACCCTCATGTTAATCCACATACAAAAAACACCGACACATGCAATTCATCATCAATATTACATATAAACATAAATCTAAGCAAAATTCAATATCATACATCATTAGGTAACAAAAACCCTTTCATTTGATTTCAAAACCACCATGTACACTTACTAATCCAAGTGTGAAATACATGAGTTTAGAGATATTTAAATATGGGAAGAGATACATGCCTTAAACAAGATGACACACCAATAATCTTAGCTCCTTCTTGCCACTTGATGAACACCCTTCAAACCCTAGTCTCCAATTTTACTCCAAGAAGCTTTTTAGAGTATATGGAATGTTTGAGCCTTGTAAAATAAAGACTTAGGAGGATACAATGCCTTATACAATGAGTGGGTTCAGGTTTTTAGGCAATGAAAATAATCAAAAAGGTCCTTAGTTAAAAGCAGAAAAGTTCACTCGTGTAGGGGTAGGACCCCCCTATATGGTTCACTTAGCAATCGTACCCTAGGGTATGAGTGGTACCCTAAATTATACCCTAGGATTATCCTAGGCCAACCATACTATTGTGAGTACGAGTAGGCCCTCTTGAGTAATAACCAAAGGGTACAACTCATCTCCTAACTCGTAAGCTTCATTCGTATAGAAAATAGTCCACTCAAGTTGATACTCTACTCCATACGCTTGGGTAGTATACGACTTGTATGCATGGTTATGATCAAGGAGAGTCCATGTCATATAGTAAACAGTATGATACCATCATTGACTGATCAAGGTACTAAAGGGGAGGTCAAGGTAGGTACGAGTCGTGACCAATGGTATGACTCAAGTCTCTATTCGTATCCAACTCATAGGCACAGAAATGAAGTTATTTTTCAAGGGTTCAACTCTAGTTTTTTCATTTCCCCTCTTAACCCATTATGACCCCACAACTTAAAACCCTATTTGAACTTTATTTACCCTATTATTCTAATCTTAAACACTCTAAAACTCTCTTAAATCTCTTTCAAGCTCTTGGGTTAAGCAAAGGCTAGGGTTTCCTTCAAAAGGTCAATTAGGTCTCTAAAAGGTGATTTCTCCCCATCTTATTCAGAATCTAAGGCATGTTACCCCTCCCTCATTGTTAGTTCAATTAAATTCATGTTTTATGGATTGTTTTCATGGCAAAATTGTGATATGGTTTTGAGTTTTGAATTGTATGTTGGGGATTTTGGTTATCAGTGGTTGCTTTACATTTTCCCATGTTTTTACTTATGTTTTTCATATTATAATGGTGGGTTAAACATGTGGTTTCATAAGAATGGTCAATTGGTACTTGGTTTAGGTCTTGAAAATTGTATTCCTTGAACATGTTTGTTAAAATACCTATGAGAATGTTTTTATTACATAGTTGGACTTTAATTGAAAACTTTTCATGGTATAATATGGTAATGGAACCTAAATTGGTTAAATGGTTTTAATGGCTAAATGGAAAGGCCTTGGTGGACATGGCTTTAAATTACAAACCTTGTGGGGTATACGAAATCCCCTAAGTGAATCTTATAATGGAATATATGGGCTAGATGAGAATATCCTATATGATTGGCTAAGGACATTGCTTTCAAGCTATAGTCAGTATGACGATATCACTTCTTATAGCTTTGGTTAATAATATATGGAATTGGTGGTTTGATTGTGTGCTAATGCTTTTAATTGAAAAATAATGGCAGGTTGTTATAGCTAACAGTGAAGGTGTGATTCCAATAGACGGACACTGGATACTCATGTTATCCGACATGAGGATTGGTCATGGAGACTATGTACTTGTCAGAGTACGTGAGAATTCCCTAAGTTATAATTGTATAAATATATCATGTAGGGTGAAGGGTACACGAGAATCCCCTACCTCTATGATATTTGTAGTACGTGTGGCTACATACACTGGAGCCCGTTCAGAGGGTAACACTGGACCCATGTTGCCCGTGGGTGGTTTTAGCACGGTTAAACTACACAAACCCAGATTAATAATTTTAAATAAATGTTAAAACTGGTTCCCTTCCCAACATGGATTATATATCTATATGGATATATGTGAATGCATATGGTTATTTACTTGGTTTCAAATATTGGTATCATTTTATCCTTATCCTGAGTGCATGCTAGCATTCACCCGCTAACCCGTATTCGGGCGCCTTATCCCCACGCGATGCAGGAACCAACCGTATTACTTCTCCTACTCAGTGATCAGATTTGGGAACATCTTAGAGTTCAATTGAAGTGGTGAGAATCCATACTCCAGAAGGCTCTATTTCATGTTGTGGTCTTATCTTCATACTTTGGTTATTTCTTAGACTTTGGTTTTGGCTATGCTTGGGGACATGTACCGACCGATACTATTTTTCTTTTGGATAGAGGCTTTGTGAGACTGCTATGGGCTGGTATGGGAAGTGCCAACATTGGTGTCAGCCTTGGCATTGGTATTGGTATTATGACTGATACCGGTTGAATGTTTTGATTTATGATTGTTCCATTTTGTTATGTTATATATGTGAATATATATATATATGTCTGGAATTCATCCGACTTAAGGTGTAGGGCGGTTATGGATAGGTATTAGGGGTGGTCTCCGGCCCTGGTTGGGCTTGAGGTACCTGACATGACTAGGACCTAGTTCGGGTCGCGTCATAAATAATCCCAACATTTTTACTTTACTTCCATTCATTTTCTCAACATTAGTTTCAAATTTTCCAATCTTTAAAAACTCAAAAAAAGGGTGCATATAAATATACACTACTAAAGACATCGCTTTTTTATTTATTTATTTTTCTTTAAAATATATTATTATTTATTCTTATTTACAATTTAATTCAATTCTATATTTATATATGTGTATTTTTAGTATTACATTTATCTACTTTAAACCATTCCCTTTAATTTTTTTACAAATAAATAAACACTTGCAAGAGTTCTTGTGATTCCGATATGAACCAATCTATTTTACTCAAGAGCTAATAAGTTTTAAAATATGCTACTTTGCGATAAAAATTACATTAATTTCATATAGGACTCTTAGAAATAGATCTATGTTTATAATAAACAAGTTTTTTACAATTCTAAACTATACTTTCTTCTATCTTGCAATGATTTTATTAATATACTTAACTTTACCTGTCACTAGACTTTACATTCTTGTAAAATTACAAACCTTTAGATTTTCTAAATATACATATTATAACCAAGTATTAATGTAAACATTTTTTTATGTTCATATTTTTGAAACATGCATGTATATTTTGCATAAATTATGTAACATTTTTCGTATATAATAAGTATATGTTTATATACCTTTTGTTTATTCTTTTATTTTAAATTTGATATAATTTATGTAGTTATCGTTATGCTTCACAAATGATAAAATATACATTTTCTCAAATAATTTTTCTAAACTGAGTTTAAGGACTATCTTTGGATAGGCTCTGAGATCTGCTTAACACCTCTCCCTAGAGTAACCAAAATCCTTATTTAAAATCTCACTGATTTTCATAGACTAAAAAATAGAGTTTTACATCAAAAATGGTTTTCCTAACTTTTCCTAAAAGTTAGGTGGCGACTCAAAACTAACAATTTTCAAAACCAACGAGAGTCACGACCCCGCTTATATTTGTGTTTGTTTCAACTAGTTTGAAATAGGACGCGATGCGACTCTACTGAGGATTTACTTAGATTCGAACCTTAGCAAATTTAGTTGAAGAATTATATTTGAGAATATTTTTCTACTTTTAGTTTGTTATTTTCTATAATATACATGTTAGAAATATACATTGCTTTGTTTAAAGGACGCAAGCCAAATTCAAACTTGTGTTCCTTATTTGTTTTAAAATGCTACCTATACTGCTTTGTCTTTTGAATTTTCTATTGAGTATTTGGTCACACTTCACACATTGTGGTTCATGCGGGGTGTCTCACATTCTCCCAAGCATTCTTTGGATTTCTTAGTTTCAGAGTTGGTGCATTTAGGTTAGTGTGGCTTCTCGCAATTATTTAGTACTACTCTTAACCATCTAGAAAAAACTCTTACTCTAGAAATAGTTCATGTTTCATACAGCTTAGACAGGACTGTCCAAGATATCATCTCTGCAACTAGAAAGTTGACGTTTTGTTAGAAGGTTATGTACCTTACGACATACTTTCTATGAAATTGATTCAGATACTCTGAAGACCGACACTAATGGATTCAGTACAATTTTGTTCATCTTCCTTTAATTTCATTGATGACATTAAGTACTTTTTCTAAGAAAAAACCTATCTTCATTCAATTTTCTTTTCAAGTCCATAGATTTAGAGTATCATCTAAACTCGACATACATCTAATCAAGCGGGTGCATAATATTATCAAATCTTCCCCTAATACTTGATTTATTCCTTCCACTCAACAAACTTGAATTATTAGAAAAAACTCTGCCTTTTTTTGACATCTTTTTCATGGAAATTGTTGCAGGACATCTTTCTTCCCTATCATCATTTGACTCATCATTTCCAACTATGATTAGGTGTTGTTACTAATACTTCATTTGCATCTAATACCCTATCATAAGGTGTATTTTACTAATGATGGGTCCTTAAGATTCTCTCTTTGTTTTATTTCACTTTTTCAAAAGCATAATTTAGCCCACTCCTATCCTTCCATACTAATGTGTGCCTTTGCAATATATTTTTTTATCATCATCAAGGGTTATCTTGGCGTTACTATTCTTTATTAAAAAAATCCTAAATTAATCTAAATCCAAAATGTGAAGAAATCTAGCTCCATCCATATCAATTTTTTTGGTCATACGCCTACCTCTGGCAAAAAGAGATTCCAAAATATCAGACACGTTTCCTTGACATTATGTGAATACTTAACCCAACATAAATACACTTGTCTAGTGACCTAAACTAAATATTCACATTTGTATTTCTCAATTATTTTCTTTAACCCCCAATAGTGGTTGATCATGTTCTTAGCATGATATTGGGAAATCTCATTGCTATTACTCAAACAAGCATGAAACGTATGCTTGCATATTCGTCCATAGGCCAAATCGGATATGTAATTATTGGAATAATTGTTGGAGACTCAAATGATGGATATGCAAGCATGATGACTTATATGCGTAACAATCGATCTAGCTGACCACCCTTATTTCACCAGATCCAGGTCATCGACATTACCTCAATGTAGTTGGGATATTAAATGAAGAAAAATCACTATGTCTGATCCAACTACACCTAATTCAGTTGTTACGGAAAATATCACGATTGTTAGTGAACTTCCTAAAACTTTTGAATTTAGAGCTAAAATTCAATTTGACGATCATGTTTCCTGCTTAAATCAAGAGGTCGAGGATTTGCAGGAAGAATTGAATCAGGTCAAGGACTTGACCAACTTATCCATTACACTCCAAATTCCACCTCCTAAACCTAAAAATACTGCACCAAACTCACCATATTTTTCATCACTTGATTCACCAGTTACTAAATAATTTCCCCCTCAACATCCCCTACCTACCAACATTAATCTACTTTTGACCACCCTAATAAATCTACCAAATCAAACTACCTATATACACTCCTCCACAAAGTCAACCACCCACTTATAGAACCTATTTTACTCCTCCTAATCTACCACCCGTTAACCCACCAAATCAACCTCTAATTTATTTTTTGTATGTTTCCCCACCCGCTCATTATCCACTACCTACAACTACTCCTTCAAACCAACCACTTGTCCATACCTCTTATAATACTTCACCACCTCAAATCAAAAATACTCCTACCCGATAAAATTATTCAGCCCAGTATATACAAGGGGAACATATTGTCACTCCTTATGTACGAGATGTTCCTCTCGTATATGCAGGGGAATGTCAAACCTTTACCAACCCATAATAGTCAAGTTCCAACTTGAGGTAGACTTGTATGAGGAAATAGAGAAGGATGTTAAGGCCAAATCCAAAAGTGTGTTTGAAAGAGAGGTTTATGGTCATAAGGAAGTAATGAGAAACCTTTAAACCAGCAAGGGAAACAAAAGTATAGAGTATGATGATCTATGTGTGCAACCCAAAATTCACTTGCCCATAGGGTACAAGTTGTCAAAATTTGATTTATTAATAGAGTTGGTGACCCTCATACATATTTGAGGGCCTATTATAACAAGTTGGTAGAAGTAGGGAGAAACAAAATGACTAGAATAAAGTTGTTCATAAGAAGTTTATCTGGTGAAGCTCTCGCTTAGTACACATAATAGAATATTCATAAATGGTGTGGGTGGAATTATATGGTGTAAGACTTCATGGATCGGTTCAAATTTGACACTGAAATCATACCAAACATATTCTACTTGTCTAAGTTAAAAAATAAACCAAATGAGATATTTATAAGTATGTGCTGTGTTGGAGGGCAGTTGCTAGTGTTTAACCGCCACTGAGTAAAATTGAAATGACTTCCACTTTTATTGAATGTCAAGATACTAGCTAGTACTATGAAAAAATTATAACTATGATAGGGAAAAAGTTCATAAAAGTTATTCAAATCGGAGAAATCTTAGAAGAAGGGATCAAATCAGGGAGAATTCAAGACAATACAACTTTGCAAGCTGTAAGAAAAGCAATTTAATATGGTCCCATCAATGGGAATTAAAAAAAGAAGGATGATGTATCTGCTGTCATGATTGACCAAGGACACAAACTAAGTCAAACTCCTCTCTACCTATACTAACCACATCAACCCATTTATCCTTACTAATATGGTGAAACTTCCCAAATGCTTTACTATCCTCTACCAACTACATATCTTGTCTATAAAACCATATAAAATTATTACCAGTATCAAGATCCTACTTTCCAAACTCCATATCCATAAAATCTTGTTCGAGCTCTAATCCAGGAAAATCATCAATATGCTGAACCTAGGGCCCGTCCAAATCCTGAAACCAAACCCACTTGAAACCATACCAAAATAGTTGATCCATATACTTAATTATTTGAAAGGTTGAAAATAGTAGAAATTATATAACCCATTAAATAAAAGATCCCAAATCCTATTCTAAAATAGTTTGATGGTTCAAAGCATTGTCCACATCATTCTGGAGTTGTTGGTTACAACACAAATGATTATTATTGTCTTAAGAATAATATTAAAGACTTAATCAAGGAAGAAGCAATCCAAATTTTTGGACCTCATCCCGATGTGAACTACAACCCTCTACCAAACTACAAGAATGTTAATGTGAACATGATAACTATCTGTAGTTACCTAATTTTTGGTGATTTTACTAAATTATGTATTTCTGTATGATTTGAATATTTTATCTCTTTCCATAGTTTCATTGTGGTATTTTTACAGTGTAGAAATAATTTTCACAATTTTCAATGTATTTTGGTGTGATTTGTACAAATTTATAGTTTTTGGTGTAATAAAGGTTTTATAGTTGACCTTAGTCAACATTTATTGATCTGTTCATTGGATGGAAAAATGAACTGTGCCAGAAAATCCAAAACATCAATTTTAGGTTGGTAACTTGGTTGTTGTAATTTGACAGCTTTTACATCTTATTTCGACCCTCAGTTTAGAAAGTTGTGAAATTGGGTTTTGGGGATCAACTTTGTGAAAAGAATATTTTTTTCAAAGATTTGATATTTTCATTGATTCTAAAACATCAAATTTAGTCTATTAGCATAGTTATTTTCTTTTTTTTGAATTTCTAATAAATTTTAAGGGGTCCACGGAGACTTCAAATTCTTCAAGTCTCTAGCAGATACACCATTGAACTGGTGCACCACTTAAGCGACACTTTGGTCACTTAAGTTACTTGGCTTGAAAGCCAAAGTGTCACATAAGTATCACCAGGCTTGCCTAAGCGATTCTCGCTTAAGCAACAGCCTGGTCGCTTATGCGATAATGAGGGCATCGCATAAGAAATGCCTGGTCGGTTAAGTGATGAACTCTTAAGCAACACCTGGGTGGGTTATATCCCTCATGTTCATGATTTTTCACCATTTTTGACACTTGGCGCTTGGGATTTTGAGTTTTTGGTTAATTTCTTCCATTTCTAAGCTTGGGTAAGCTCCAAACTCCTAATTCAATTACTTTTTGATTGATTCATATTATTTAAATCCTCTTAAAACTCAAACTCAAAGGTGAAATTTGGGGATTTAGTCTAGAAAGGCATAAGAATTGGTAAACCTTTTATTCAAAACCCAATTCCAACCCATTTTCACTTGGATTTTATTCTATAAGTTCCTTTAATTTTAAGAAATATATTTTTTGACTAGAATTCTAGTTTTACCTTTTTACAAAAAAAATCTATTTTGGAGGTTCGTTCTGACCCCGACCCAAAATGGATAATATGGGTGTCATTGGCTTTTTTAATGCATTGATTCTATATTTATGTGTTTTAGCTAATTTTGAGTTCGTGCGTGAGGCAAAATCTTGGTGTTAAAGGCTTGTTCATACCCATTTTGGCATTTAAGATAGGTTATTTCTTAACATTCTTCAAACTGTGTTGGGTTATTAATATGGATGTAAAACCATGTTAAGGGTGTGGGAACCAATCATGAAAATTGCTATATGTTTTTTTTGTGCTCGTGTAGGGGCCTATATTATTGTGAATTGGTAGTTTAAGACATTATTTTCAATGTGTAAATGTGTGGGGTCTTATATAATGTTGTTGGCTTTGTGTATGTATATTTGATTATATCTTTTCTGATGAAAAGGCCTAATTTGGAGTTTATGTAATATCAATGGCATATTATTGTGTATTTTACTCCATTGGCATATAGATTACAATAGATTCATGAATGGTTGGATTATTGAGTGAATTTTCGCTCACATGATTGGTATATTGATTGGATTTTAAAACGTTCATTTTGGCTGGTTATGAGCATTACATACTCATACCATATGCATTCATTAAATATTATACCACCGTGGAAATACTGGTAATATTGGATTTTTCTAACAAAAAAATAACATCTTTAAAGATGTGCTGGAGAAGAGTTATGGATATTGGTATTGGATATTGAATATTGGATTGTAAATAGGTGGCAAACCTCTCATGGGTCCTAACTAGAAGCACAACTAGATAGGTGTGTACAGAGGTTGTACGACAGCCTCAGGCATCACATCATCATCATTATTTTTATTGCATTTTATTTATTGTTTATATTCTATGTTGTATTTTTGTTCTTGATGTGATATCTATCTATTTGTACCTCTTTGATGTATTTGATATGATATCTATCTATATGTGTTTGTTCTTGTATTTGTATTGGGTATATTTGTATATTGTAGAACTATTAGTGGAGACGATGTAGGCTACCATTTGGGATATTTTCTGATTGTAGGTGACGTGCCCATAGTGTGTATTGTATATGCTTTATTTTCTACTTTGCTTAGTTGGCCTATGATACCTACTAAATAAAGTGGAACATACTCATACCTACTACACCTTTTAGTGTAGATTCAGGCATAGGTACACCACACAATAGTTGATTCAGGAGCTACTTGAAGTATGGTTAAGGTAGTGGTTGGCCGATGCATTCAGAGTTACCTTCTATCCCTTCTTACCTAGATCATGTCTTATATGTTTTTAGAGATAAATTTTGATTCTTATTGGACTATTATTGTATCTTTTGACTTTTGAGAGGTATTTAGTAGTTAGTCTACTATAACACCAGGTTTTGGGATAATTGTATGCTATCTTTGGTTATGTATTTCCTGCTATTACTATATATGTATGGTTTGACTCCATTCTAGGAGTCTTGCCTTGGATTTTGGTATCATTTCATATCAGTTTGAGTGACAGGCATACTTCTCAAGGCTTGTTGTGACAAGTGCCATCACGACCCTTGATTTTGGGTCATGATAAATCGGTATTAGAGTAGCCAGGTTTCATTGGTCTCATCAGTGTAATAATAGAGTGTCTAGTAGATTCTCTCGTATTGGTACGTATACATTCGTATCTATATTCGAGAGTCCATAAGATATCTTTAGGAAACTTCTCTTATTTTGTTCCTTATTGTATAGATTATTTCATACCTTGTGTTCTAAGTCATATTTCACTATTTTTATGTAGTTGGTGAGGACTAGATCTTATGAGGTTAGAGATGTAGAGCTCTTATTTGAGGAGAGGAATCAGTCTAGAGGCGAGTTGAGAGTTGTGGATAGGCTTGAGGTAATGGACGGGTATGAGGATCTGCCCCATCTAGAGGTAGTACTAGGAGCTCTTCCCTCAGCTTGAGTTGAGAATGCTAAAGAATGTGGCCTACTTTGGTTCCATAAAGTTTTTCTACTTCAGTCTTGAAGGGGTTGTTGATTAATTTGTTGACCTATTTGGAAAGTGCTCTTTTTAGTTCACCAAGGTTCCTCCATATTTGAATATTATACCACCATCTATGCTAGAGTCTGCCTATTATTCCTTCTTAATCTCCTATATCTAAGTATGGAATTTTGAGTTTAGAAGTTTAGCCTTTGTCTATGTTACCTCCACATATGGGATCTCAGCCAACCAGATTCATTATACCTCCTATTACTATAAGTACAATTATATCTTTTGAAGATTAAAAGAGGTTTGAGAGGTTCACTCATTTGGGTCCTCTTAGGTTTAGTGATGTTGTAGGCAAGGATGACAATGAGTTCTTGATTAATTATCATGAAAAGTTGTATAACCTTAATTTTCTTAAGTAGCATGGGGTTACTTACAAAGAGATGAAGCCAGGGATTGGTAGAGGTCACTTGTTAGTTGCAAGCCTCTTGGTTCTCCAGAGATGACTTGGGATCAGTTTGATAAGGCCTTCTTGGATAGGTTTGTGCCTTACAGTTTTGAGGGATCTGATACGAGATGAGTTTGATAACCTGGAATAAGGCTATATAACTGTTGTAAAGTATGGGGCACATTTCCATGTCTTTTCTAGATATTCTTATACTAGTATTTCCATATATTATGAGAAGATTTGGAAGTTTGTGAGGGGGTTGGATCTTTTGTTTTAACATTTTATCGTCTATATTGTAGTGTTATGGGAATCATTTTAGAGTATAGTGGATGCTGTTAAGATGACTAATTATATTCTTCAAGTGCCTTAAGGAGCTGCAAGAGGGTGTGCCGTTAAGGCGAGTTCAGAGGTCACACTCCCAGAGGTTGAGATTCTAAAGTTTTTCATGGGTATCATGGTAGACTAGTGCAGTAGCCTTATAGGGTTTAGATAATGGGTGTTCTATTTCATCAACTTTGGGTGGTATTCGTTCTAGCTCAATCATACCTCTTTTTATTGATTCGGGAAATAGAGGTTTCTTTGTGTATGATGAAGTTGACCAATTGTCTAAGGACTATCCTTATCGTATTTTTAGGTCTACTCCAATATCAGTTATAAGAGGTATAGGTTCTACTAGAGGTGCATAAGGCTGAGGTAGTACGCCTGTGATAGTGGTTACGGGGCTACTCAGCCAGGTGGTGATCGTGGAGAGTACTATGTTATACCTGTCATACAAAAGGCATAGGCTTCTGATGCTTTTTATCACAAGTATCATCCCCATTTATTTTAGATTTGTATCTGTGTTATTTGATACGGGGTCAACTTTCTGTTGGGTCTGTATATTACTTTAATTTTTTATTCTTCTAGTGATCCTCTTGCCATGCCTATCCATGTATCTATCCTTGTAGGAGACTCTTTAGTGGTGGATCAGGTGTACCAATCTTGTGTTATGACTTTTGTTAGGCTAGACTTAGGTCGATTTGATTATCTTAGCTATGGTAGATTTTGATGTCATTTTGGGTAAGGATTGGTTAGCTCCTTATCATACTTTCCTAGACTATTATGCTAAGATTGTGACCTTAGATTTTGTAGAGAGTGCAAAGGATATCTTGGAAGGGTGTGCTTCATTCAAGTCCCAAGAGGGTTATATCTTTCCTTTAGGTTGGTCATTTAGTTGAAAAGGCATGTTTATTTTATTTATCATATATTTTTTACTGTATATAAAACCCTGGATTTTTGACCTATAGAAAATTTCCTGGATTACCAGTTTCTAGATAAGATAAGACTTAGGGTAACGAGTCATACACTGAGGTACGAGTGGTATGGGTTAGTCGAATGTTGACGAGTGTTAGTTGGTAAGTTGGATTGGCTACTAGAATGGGTACGATTTTTTTGGTATGAGTCGTACCGGTGGATACGGATTGTTTGGTTACTTCACTTAGTCTTAGACTTAGTGACTTAGGCTGGATCTGAGCATGGGTGGCTCACCATGATTCGTAATCTAGGGTATGGGTCATACCATGGACTCGTATGGTAGGAAGTGTTCAATCCTCTTTAGATTCTATTCTGTCATAGGTATGGATCATGGGCACTAGTCATATACATGGATGCAATATGATTTGGGGTGAGTCGTACCTTGGCCAGTGTTGGGTCCAAGGGAGATGGCCTTAGGTACGAGCGATGGGTACCACTCATATTGAAAGATACGACTAGTATGAATAGTCGTATCCCTCTGATAGGATTTTGGTGCAATTTAAGTGGGGGTAATCTAGACATATCCCTACTTAACGTAATGAGGCCCCGTGACTTTTAACTCATTTGGGAGGTTATTTTCCCTATTATTTTATTCATTAACACTTAGAAAACACTCTCTAATCCTTTCTAAAGTTCTTGGGCAAAGTAAGCTAGGGTTTCATATTAAGGGTAAATTTGGGACTTGTGTTGGTGATTTCTCTCCCTTATTTTTTCAATTAAGGCATGTACTCTTCCCTCATTGTTAATTACAACTAAAGGCATGGTTTTATACAATATTTTCATGGCATGATTTATTATATGGTTTTGGGGTTTTCAAATATGTGTTGGGGTTTTGGTTATAATGCTTACCTATAGTTTTCCTATGTTTTAATTATGTTTTTACGTGTTTCAATTATTGTTTTGGATAATTGATTGCATGGGAATACTATGCCCCCAACATGTTTGATAAAATGCCTATGATACTGCTTTTATTATATTATTAGATTTTAATGGAACTATTGCATGGGATGGTTTGGTAATGGAACTCTAAATGGTTTAAATGGTTTGGCGGTCATGGTTATGGCTAATTAAACTCCTTGTGAGGTATGATAGAATCCTCCAAGTAAACATGTTAATGAACAACTTATGGGGTACATGGGACTCCCCCAAGCAAACTTAATAATAGAACACTTGTGGGGTACTCGGGATTTTCCCAAGTTAACTTGGTAAATGGGTACACCAAAATCCCTTTACCCAAAAGGATTTGTCTAAGGACAATACTTACAAGTTATAGTTGGTATAACGATACCACTATTAATAAACTTGGTTAATGATAAATGGAATAATGGATTGGTTGGTTGGAAATGGCTTTAATTGGGCAATAAACACGGGGTGTGATAGCTAACCATTAAGGTGGGAGTCCAATGGATGAACATTGGAAACTCATATTTATCGATATGAGGGGTAGGTCATGGCGACCATATATAATATTATGAGGAACACGGGAATCCTCTTAGTACACTGTATATATGTATCATGGAGGGTGAAGGGTACTTGGGAATCCCTTACTCTTATGGTATCTTAGGTTCATGCGGCTACACATATTAGGACCCGTTCAATGGGTTTCACTACACCTATATTTCCCATGGGTGGTTAAGGATGGTTAAGCTATATATACCCAGGTTAATGGTTATAAATGCATGGTAAAGCCGGTTCTCTCTTCCAGTATGGTTATATATATGTGTGGTTTGTATGTATATAGTTAGTTTACTTGGTTTTACTGGATAGCATCTTTTATCCTTATCCTAAGGTGATGCTAGCATTCACCCTCTACCCCATCTTTGGGTGGCTATATCCCCATATGATGTAGGAACCCGCCGTTCTACACTTCCTATTTAGCGATCGATCTATAGGATAAACTATTAGATTAAAGTAGAGAGCTTTCATCTTTCCGAAAGGATCCATTTTATGGATGTTTTTTCATACTTTGGTTTATTCATGGATATTAGTTTTGGCTATGGTTGGGGGAATATCCTAACCAAATTTTGGTATTCTTTTGGTTAAAGGCTTTTGTGGAATTACTATAGATTGGAATGGGTAGGATAGTTATTGGTGTCAACCTTAGTATTAGCATTGGTATTGGGGCTGACATCGGTTGACTGAATTTTTAGTTGTTATATCCTCTTTTATTTTGGGATTATATAATTATTATGGAACCCATATAGTCATGGTTTTGGATTATGGTTTTATTTGGTATTGGTTATTTGTTGGTATTAGATGGTTGGGCTCATTTGGGAAGTCACGGATTAGAGCTATCCCAGAGCCTAGGATTATGCACTAACGCTATTTTGTTATATGTTTAAAATTCATCCAACTCAAGATATGCGTTGGTCGATTGGTTTGGGTAAAGGGGTGGTCTCTTGTCCTGGTTGGACTTGGGATGCCCATTACGACAAGGCCCTGGTTTGGGTCATGGCAAGTTGGTATCAGAGCTTTTGGTTCATGGTCAATTGGGAGTCCACAAACCCGTGTCTAGTAGACTCTTTTTTAGGGGTGTGTAGCACGCCATACTTATAAGGTAGAGGCCACAAGGCATTTAAGATTGTTTCACTTTTTTGATATTCTATTTTAAAGGTTCGAGTCTATGTCCTAGAATCTTCTCAAATCCATGTCTGTTCACTCTTTAGATCATGCCTCGATAATTTAAAACATAGGGAAACTCTTTTGTCTCATCTGGGGACAATGTGGAAGGGACACAGGGGATCAATACTCAGTCTAGGGGTCCAGTACCTGATATTTCTTGAGTTCTACTGATTGATACTAGTCCTCTTAAAGGTGAGGTGACGAATGCAGAATTTTGTCAATTGATTCATACTATTTCTCAGTTGGTTGTTGCTCAGGCTGAGCAGAATTCTTCTGGTGTTTAATCTACTGAGACCACAGGGGCTGGCCAATTTATGAAGATAAATCCTTCTACTTTTACTGGAATAAGGCAGAGGAGGAACCTCAGGGTTTCTTGGATAAAATAGAGAAAATATTCAGGGTGATGCAGGCGATGAATGTGGAAGGTTTGAATTTTCTAGCTTGTTAGCTTAAGGATTTTATGTACCAATGCTATGAAGAGTGGGATAGGGATAGAGGTAATGTTGAGGAGTTGTCCTTATGGGAGGCCTTTTCTAATGCTTTTTTAGATCGCTTCTTTCCTCAAGAGCTGAGAGAAAAAAAGATGGAAGAGTTTATGAATCTTAAGTAGGGAAAAATGACTGTTAAGGAATATGCCTTGAAGTTTCATTTGTTGTCAAGGTATGCTCCATACTTGTTGTCAGATATGAGGACAAGGATGAGAAAGTTCATTTCTTGGTTATCTTAGGATTTGATACTTGAAAGCAAGACCTCTTTGCTGATTAAGGATATGCATATTTTGAGGTTTTTTATCAATTGCAGCACGTGGAAGATGAAAAAAAAAATAGACAGAGTTTTGGAAAAATGTAGGGTAAGAAGTTCAGGTCTTCTGAATAAGGTGGTGAGCAACAACAAGGTTATCAAAATGGCAATAAGTAGCCAAAAAAAAAGTAGGGGAGTTCTGGATCATTCTCTTCTGCTAGTGCTCCTTACCCGAAGAAGTCAGGTGTTAGGCATCTATAGGGTGGCGATAAGTTTTGGGCACAAGGTGTCTAATCTCAGGAGAATAGGTCTTAGTTAGCTTCTTCATGCCCTCCCTGTTTGTTCTGTGGTCTTCTTCATCAGGGATTTTGTAATTAAGGGAAGGAAAAGTATTTTAAGTATGGATAGCTAGGCCATATGCTTAAAAATTATCCAATTGGTAAGGGTGCTTCGAGAGCGGTCAAAGCTCTGATTGCTTTATCTTTTGCTCCTTCACCTAGTGGCTCGGCTTTTGTATTTGCTTCTGTTTTTGGTATCGACATAGGCCAGAATAGGTTATATGCTCTTACATCTCGACAGGAATCTGAGGCATCACCTGATGTCATTACTAGTATGTTACAACTCTTTTCTTGTGATGTGTATTGTCTGTTTAATTTGGGGCCAACTCTTTCTTATGTGAACTCATTTATGGTTATGTGTTTTGGTTTTGATCCTAAGGTTATTTCGGATCTATTTTCTATTTTTACCCTGGTAGGTGACTTGGTTATGTGAAAAGAGTCTATAGGGGGTGTGTGGTATCTGTTAGTAGTAGGTAGACTTTGGGGGATTTATTTAAACTGGATATGGTGGATTTTGATGTCATTTTGAGTATGGATTGGCTACACTCTTGTTACGTGTCCTTAGATTGTCATACCCGTAAGGTTGTTTTTAGGTTCCGAGGTGAATCAATCATTCAGTGGTAGGGTGGTTCCACTCAATTAATCTCCAAGGGGTGTCTTTATCACTTGGTCCGGGTTAAAAATTCAAACTTGGAAAGTCCATCTTTTCATTCGATTTCAGTGGTAAGTGAGTTTCCTGAGGTCTTTTTGGATGATCTTCCTAGTGTTCTTCCAGATAGGGAGATCGAGTTTGGTATTGATTTTGTTCTAGACACTCATCGAATATCTACTCCTCCGTATAGAATGGCTCCAACTAAGTTGAGAGAACTTAAGGAGCAACTTAAGGATCTTCTAGATAAGGGGTTTATCATCCTATTGTAACCCCGTGAGGTGCACCGGTGTTGTTTGCATGCAAGAAAGATGGTTCCTTTTGGATGTACATTAACTATCGCAGTTGAATAAGGTAACAGTCAAGAACAAGTATCCCCTTCCAAGGATAGATGACTTGTTTGATCAGATGAAAGGTGCCAAGTTCTTTTCTAAGATAGATCTTAGTCTGGGTATCATATGCTTAAGATTAGGGACGTATATATCCCTAAGATGGTTTTTCATACTCGGTATGAGCACTTTAAATTCTTGGTGATGATATTTGTCTTGACTAATGCCCCAATGATGTTTATGGTTTTGATGAACAAGGTTTTCAGGCAGTTTCTGGATCAATTTTTCATTGTGTTCATTGATGGCATCTTGGTGTATTCTAAAAGTGAGGTGGATCATGCCAATCACCTCTGTATGGTGTTGCAGATCTTAAAGGAAAAGCAGTTGTATGTCAAGTCAAGTTCTCTAAGTGTAAGCTTTGGTTAATCACTATGACTTACTTGGGTTACATTATTTCTAGTGAGGGGATCATGGTGGATCCGCAAAAGATGGTTGTGGTTAAGAAGTGGCCTAGTCCCACGACTCCAACCGACATTCGGAGCTTCTTGGGTTTGCCAGGTTATTATAGGAAATTTGTGGAAAGTTTCTCGATGATAGTTTCCCCATTGACTAAGTTGACTCAGAAAAAGGTAAAGTTTTCTTTGTGGGATACGTGGGAAGGAAGTTTTGACAAGCTTAAGGATAAGGTAACTTCGGCTCCAGTTTTGACATTGATTAAGGGCAATGAGGGATTTATGGTTTATTCTGATGCATCTCGGGTGGGACTTGGTTGTATTTTGTTGCAGCATGGGAATGTGATTTCCTATGCTTTAAGGCAATTAAAGGCGCGTGGATATATTTTCTAATCATAAGAGTTTACAATATATGTACACTCAAAAAGAGCTAAACCTTAGACAAAGAAGATAGTTAGGGCTTCTCAAGGACTATGATATGAGTTTTCACTACCACCCAGGTAAAGATAACGTGGTTGTTGATGTTCTTCGCAGGTTATTAATGGGGAGTTTGGCTCATATGGAGAAAGGAAAGCGGGAATTGGTGAAGGATATTTACCTCTTGGCTAATCTTGGAGTTCATCTCTTGGACTCTAAGGGTAGTGGTGTGATGGTTCAGGAAGTGGTTAGGTCATCTCTTAGTGTAGATATCAAAGAAAAGCAACTGCTAGATCCTATCTTGATGAAAATCAAGAGTGATATTGGTGTGCAAGAGGTACTGGTATTTGAGATTGCTGGTGATGGTACTTTGAGGTACCAAGGGAGGTTGTGTGTTCCTAATATCGATGGTTTGGATAAAGGATCTTGTCTAAGGCACTTGAATCGCGCTATATTGTTCATCCCAGTTCGACAAAAATATATCATGATATCAAGGAGATGTATTGGTGGAATGGTATGAAATGAGATGTGGCTGATTTTGTAGCCAAGTGTATCATGTGTCAACAAGTCAAAGTTAAGCACATAAGGCCTGGTGGATCATATCTAGAAATTGAATTACATGAATGAAAATCGAAGGCAACTAATATGGATTTCATTACTAGTCTTCCTCGATCTCAGAATCAATTTGATTCGATATGGGTCATCGTGGATAGGATGACCAAGTTTTCTCACTTTTTATCGGTGTGGACTAACTATTTGATGGAGGATTATGCGAGGTTGTATTTTCATGAGATTGTAAAGATGTATGGGGTACCTATTATGATTATATCTGATCACAGTACGCAGTTTTAATCTCATTTCTGGCATTTTAATCTTATCTCTGGCGGTCTTTTAAGAAGGAATTGGGGGCTAAGGTTAGTCTGAGTACTGCTTTTCATCCTCAAATGGATGGGCAAGCATAGAGGACTATTCAGATATTAGAGGATATACTTAGAACGTCCGTGATTATTTATAGTAGAAATTGGGTTGAGTAGCTACTTTTGGTAGAGTTTGCTTACAATAATAGTTACCATTCTAGTATTGGTAAGACCCCTTTTGAGGCATTGTATGGGAGGAGGTGCAAATCTTCAATTGGTTGGTTTGAACTTGGTGAGGCAGATATGTTCGGTCCAGATTTGGTTTATTATTATATGGAAATAGTGAAAGTAATTCAGCATAGGCTTAAAGCTGTCACGAGTTACCAAAAGTCCTATACATATGTAAGGCATAGAGATCTATAGATTGAGGTTGGGGATAAGGAGTTCCTAAGGTATCTCCCATGAAAGGAGTAATGCGGTTTGCTGAAAAGGAGAAGCTCAGTCCTCGGTTTGTTCATCCTTATGCAATTTTACGAAAGGTTGTAATGTGGCTTATGAATTGGATTTTCCTTCTAGTTTGAGCTTCATTCATCTAGTATTTTATGTTTCTATGTTGAGTAAGTGCTTTAGTGATCCTTCTTCGATTATTTCCTTTGAAAGATTGGGTATCTCAGAATCTCTATCTTATAGAGAGGTCCCGGTGAAGATATTAGAGAGGCAAGTTCATCGTTAACAAACCAAGGATGTGGCCTCGGTTAAGGTTCTATAGTGGAACCACAAGGTAGAAAAGCCTACATGGGAAGCGTCAGAGGACATGAAGTCCAAGTATCTATATCTGTTTTATGCTCTCGGGATTCGTACGGAAGGTATGTGTTCTTCAACATACTTTTATTTTCAAACTTTGATAAAGAAAAGATTAATATCTTTATTTTCAAATTTAGTTAAAGGTTCAAATGATATTTGATAATGTAAATGAATCATTCTTGTGGTTACCCTACCTTATCCATCATTCGGGGGTGAATATTCCTAGTGGGGGAGACTACAACACCCTAGATTTTTTACCTTTAGAATATTTCTTAGATTACTGGTTTCTGAAAAAGATACGACTAGGGGGAATGAGTCGTACACTGGGTACAAGTGGTACATATTAGTCATATGCTAACAAGTGTTAGTTGGTGGTTGGTTGGGTTACTGGAATGGGTATGATTTGCTTGGTACGAGTTATATAGGTGGATATAGATTGTTTGGTTACTTCACTTAGTCTTAGATTTAGTGACTTAGGTTGGATCTGAGTAAAAGTGGCTCACCATGAGCTGTAAGCTAGTGTATGAGTCATACCATGGACTCGTATGGTAAGTAGTGTTCAATCCTCTTTAGATTCTATTCTTCTAGGGGTATGGATCATGGGTACTAGTCGTATTCATGGATACGATATGGTTTGGTGTGAGTTGTACCTTGGATAGTGTTAAGTCAAAGGGAGATGGCCTTAGGTATGAGTAGTGGGTACCACTCGTATTGGAGGATACGACTGAAATGGATAGTCGTATCCCTCTGATGGGATTTTGGTGCAATTTAAGTGGGGGTAATCTAGACATTTCCCAATTAATCTAATAAGGCCCCCCAACTTTTAACTCACTTGGGAGGTTATTAGCCCTATTATTCTATTCATTAACACTTAGAAAACACTCCCTAATCCTCTCTAAAGTTTTTGGGCAAAGAAAGCTAGGGTTTCATCTAAAGGATTAATTTAGGGTTTGTGTTGGTGATTTATTGACATTATCTTCTCAATTAAGGCACGCACTCTTCCCTGATTGTCAGTTTCGACTAAAGGCATGGTTTTATACAATGTTTTCATGGCATGATTTATTGTATGATTTTAGGGTTTTCAAATTGTGTTGGGGTTTTTCGTTATAATGCTTGGTTATGGCTTTCCCATGTTTTAATTAAGTTTTTACATGTTTCAATGGTAGTTTTGGATAATTGGTTGCATGGGAATAGCCATATGGAAATTGCTTTTGGTTTTAGGAATACTATGCCCCCAACATATTTGATAAAATGCCAATGATAATGCTTTTAATCTATTATTAGATTTTTAATGGAACTATTGCATGGGATGGTTTGGTAATGGAAGTCTAAATGGTTTGAATGGTTTGTAATGGTTTGGTGGTCATGGTTATGGTTAATTGAACTCCTTGTGGGTAACAATGGAATCCCCCAAGTAAATATGTTAATGAACAACTTGTAGGGTACATGGGACTCCCCCAAGCAAACTTAATAATGGAACACTTATGGGGTAGACGGGATTCCCCAAGTTAACTTGGTAAATAGGTACACGGGAATCCCTTTACCCAAAAGGATGGGATAAGGACAATACTTGTAAGTTATTGTCCATATGATGATACCACTATTAATAGCCTTGGTTAATGATAAATGGAATAATGGGTTGGTTGGTTGGAAATGGTTTTAATTGGGCAATAAATACGGGGTATGATAGATAACTGTGAAGGTGGGAGTCCAATGGATGAACACTGGAAACTTGTGTACGCTGACATTAGAGGTAGGTCATGGCAACATTATAAGATATGAATCCTCTAAGTACACTGTACATATGTATCATAGAGGGTGAAGGGTAATTAGGAATCCCTTACACTTATGGTATCTCTGGTTCGTGTGGCTACATATATTGGGGCCCATTAAGTGGGTTACACTATACCCATATAAATCGTGGGTAGTTAAGGATGGTTAAGATACACATACCCAGGTTAATGCTCGTAAATGCATGCTAAACCCGATTCTCTTTTCCGGTATGGTTATATATTTATATGTACGGTTTGTATGCATATGGTAGGTTTACTTGGTTTTACTGGATGGCATTATTTTATCCTTATCCTAAGTTTATGCTAGTGTTCACCCGCTAACCCGTCTTTGGGTGGCTGTATCCCCATGCGATGCAGGAATCGACCATTCTACTCCTCCTGTTTAGCGATCGAACTTTGGGATCGGCTATTGGATTGAAGTGGTGAACTTCCATCTTTCCGAAAGGCTCTATTTCATGGATGTTATTTTATACTTTTGTTTATTCATAGTTATTGGTTTTGGCTATGGTTAGGGGTATGTCCTAACCAAATTTTGGTATTCCTTTAGTTAGAGGCTTTTGTAGAACTACTATGGGTTGGAATAAGCGAGATCAGTATTGGTGTCAGCCTTAGTATTGGCATTGGTATTGGGGCTGACACCGATTGATTATATTATTGGTTTGTCCATCCTCTTTTATTTTAGGATTATATAGTTATTATGGAACTCATATGGTCATAGTTTTAGATTATGGTTTGGTTTGGTATTGGTTATTGGTTGGTATAGGAAGATTGGACTCACTTGAGTGGTCACGGATATAGACCTATCCTTAAGTCTTGGATTATGAAATAATGCTATATTTTTATATGTTCGGGATTCATTCGACTCAAGATATGTATTGGTCGGTTGGGTTGGGTAAAGGAGGTGGTCTCCAGTCCTGGTTGGACTTGGGATACCCACTACGATAAGGCCATAGTTTGGGTTGTGTCATAGTAGTATTTATTCCATTCCTCATTTGGATTCTTTTTGTAATGTCCATGAGTTCATAGATGTTTTCTGTGATGCCCCAAAAAAATTTTCTGTTAAGATCTCGGACGAAAATGTGTTGAATTCTGTTCTTTATCATGATTAATAATTTTTGTATGTGGAATTTATGGATATGTGACCCGTTATCGTGTATAGAATTGAATAAGCATTCCAACGATATATGGATCACTTAAAATGTACACTCGAGCGATGAGTTATGATCATTCCGATCTAGCCATGAATAGTGGTGAACAGTAAATGTGCAGAAAAAAATACTGAGGCCAGGAAAATTTTAGAGTCAACTTCAAACGATCATAACTCCTTGTACATAATGATCTAGGTGAGCTACTATATATCAACTGAAAGCACTGAAAGTCCCCTTTCCAATGAAATTAGTTTCATCCAATTTGGCTATCAGAGTAAAAAGTTATGATTGATCTACTTCAGCCTACCAAAACAGTCCACCAAAGGACAGATTTGATATTATTTGATTTTTTAAGGGTATTTTGGTTATTTCCACTCCAATCCATCCGGGTAAACCATGGATTTAAGTCCATTAAGCGCATTCAATAGATCATTTTTCTCCAAAATTTCCTAAGGCTCAAACCCCAACCCTACTACTCCAAATTTCATCCTTCTATGTCTCTTGATTGAACCATAGAAATTTCAAATTAATTTGGGATTTGACTTGATCATGTTAAGGGCTTCGAGAAGCACCCTTTATTTTCGTGAATAAAGTTCCGGAGTCGGAAGTTCATATTCATCTTCCATTTTTAGGTATGTGGGGCTATGAACAAGATTATCCTTTCGATCTTGTGCCCGGTATTTTTGTCGAATTACATTGACATGAGATTTTGCATGTTTTACCATGAATTGGAAATATGGTTTTATATCTTATATTATTATCTATGAGCTATGGGATTATGTCATCCGATATGTGTATGATGTTGAGATGGAATTATGTCCAAAAATTATTTGATTATGAGAGTATGATGATTTAATTTGTTAAGCCTTGATTTATACTATCATTCCACTATTTCCTTATTATGAATTTATAATTGATATTGGAAATTTTATATCCCTACTATGGGTTGATGTCTCAAGTACCTTTAAATGAGAGTTGGATGGCAAATTGAGAAATGTTGATATTGAAGTTGCAATGAGTCTTAGTATTTTTCGGATGGTTTTGATGAGTTATATTGTTGAAAATATTATGTATTGAGTCTTCATATCCTAGTCCAAATGTCGAGTCGGTTATGGTTCAATGCATTGATACCTTGTTGATGTTGAGGAAGATTAAAATGTTTTGAGCTAAAATGTGTTGAGTTAGGAATCCACAAATTGATATGATTTGCTAAATGAGAAAGAGATTTGATTTGGTCTTTATGATAGACCCTTGTGATGTTGTGGTGGATTTCCTAACACGCTCTGAGCTTGTCGGGAAGTAGTACTTAGCACCGAGAGGGAAATTTGGTATTTACCCAAACCTATGTGCCACCGTAGGGTTGTTTGATGATGATATTATTGGCCAGAGAGCCCGATTGTGATTATTGCAGTTTTAAGGTCGTACTCCCTGGCAAAGAGTATGACGCTCCTGCCAACGGGGGTTTCAAACGTTGGTATTCCACATAGCTTACATGGGGTTGTCGGTTATAGGAAACTCCCCTGTCCATAAGAGTCATGTTTATTGAAATACCTAGTCACTCAGAGTTTTGATATGGTAAGTCAAGTTGCCTATGATGATCTATAATGATCTATGAGGCTTTTCTCCTACATTTCCTATCTAATATGTTATGAGTTGCATGATTCAATGTCACTCAAGCCAGGTGTATCATTATGGTCCGTATGTACGTTTTTACAAAATTTATGATATTATTTATATTTTACATGCGCCCCACATACTCAGTACCTATCTTGTGCTGACCCACATATTTCTCTATGGGCTACATTCTTACCATAATGTAGGTCCAGGTACTCAGTCGCAGCTGCGACAGTGATATCCGAGTGTCGCATCTATGTTCCTTCAGTGGTGAGTCCTCATGGTTCGAGGACCAAGTTGCTAGTTTTGGTGCTATTGTTTTGTGATCCCTTTGGTCTATTGAGTCAGTTGGGGGTTTGTCCCAGTGGCTCGTTGATTTTGTTGTATAGAGGCTATGTCAGACTAGTGTATTGTTGGGTTGGTTTGTGTATAGACATTCCATATATGTATAGTCTATATTCCGTGCCATGTGTGATGTGATATGATATGTACTTATATATATATATATCATTAGCGTAGCATGTATGTTGTTGTATTGGAACCCAAGGGTAGTGTTTTAGCTTAAAGGGTTTGCTTGAGGCTATGTGTAGCCTTGGGAATCGTGTGGTGTCTCGGGATGATATTTTGGGGTGTTACAAACTTGGTATCAGAGCCTAAGGTTGTGAAGAGTCCTAGGGAGTCTGACAAGCCGTGTTACTTAGATTCTTGAGCATCGATGTGTAACGCGCCACACCTATGATCAAGAGGCTGTAGGGCATTCTAGGAAAAGTCATTTCTTTCTTTCTATAAAAGTCTATCATGCTTACAACTGTTTCCTTCTGCTGTTAATTCATATGTTCTTATGATAGAAATCTCCACGTCGAGCTCATGGAAACAACAACCAACCTCAACCCGTTGATCCGTTAAATGAGACGGTATCCCATGACGAATTTCGTGCAGCTTTTTAGATGCTAGCCCAGGTAGTTACTGCCAATTCTCAGGCCAACACTCTACCTCTGCTGGAAAATATTCGGTAGCAGCACGAATTCGTGACTTTATGAGGATGAATCCGCCAGAGTTTATATGGGTCGAGAGCAGGTGAGGACCCGCAGATGTATGTTCATGAAATGAAGAAAATTACACAAATTATGCACATGATCAAGGAAGAAAGTATGAAGCTGGCTTCTTATCGGTTGAAGGATGTTGCCTATGACTGGGTGCAGATGTGGAATAAGGGTAGAGAGGAAGATACCGGTCTGGTGACTTGGCAATTGTTCCAAGATGCTTTCTTGGATAGATTCTTTTCTCTTGAGTAACGGGAAGCTAAGATAGAGGAATTTATGAATTTTAGACAAGGCTCTATGTCAGTTAAAGAGTATTGTCTTAAGTTTAATCAGCTATCGAAGTACGTTCCTAATATGATGGATGACTCAAGGACTAGTATGAGCAAGTTTCTAACTGGGGTGTCGAGTTATGTGGTGAAAGAATGTAGATATGCTATAATCAACAGGGAGATTGATCTTCCTAGGTTAATGATTCACGCCCAACATATTGAGTCAGTTAAGATAAAGGAAAGAGAAAGAGTAAGAGGGATTAAGAGAGTCAGATCGGAGCAACAGGAGTCTGGTCAGACTAGATTTTCTGAAGGGAATCGCCCTCAGTTTCAGAGACGTCCATTTATACCTGTGCCTTCCTCAGCTAGTGCTCCCGTATATCGGGGTAGGCATGAGCTCGAGAATAGGTCGGTACCTTCCAGGTCTCAGGACAGTGTACGAAACCAGCCTCATCCTTCTTCATGTGCTAAGTGTGGTAAAGACCATTTTGGGGAGTGTTATATGGGGCAGCGGGACTATTTTGGTTGTGGCAAGTTGGGCCACATACTTAGAGCCTTCCCGTATGCCAGACAGTGGAGTCGTGATGCCCGTCCCCAGAGTCAGGCTACCAGTGCTCCGCCTCCCGTAGCCCGTCTAGTTCCTCCTTAGGGTGCTTTATCTAGTACTGTTGGCGGTCAATGCCAGAATCATTTCTATGCTATACCACCTCGTCAGGAGTAGGAGGACTCTCTCGATGCTGTCACTAGTATGCTCCGTATTTTCTATTTTGATGTCTATGTGTTGATAGACCCCAATTCGAGTGTTTCTTATATGAAACCTCTGGTTGCTGTAAATTTTGAAATGGATCCTGAACTAATTTCTAAGCCTATTTTGGTTTCTACTCCGGTAGGAGAGTCTATCATTGCTAAGCGGGTGTATAAAAAATGTCCTATTACTGTCTTTCATCGGGTTATGTATGCTGATTTGATTGAGCTAGTATGGTTGACTTTGATAACATTCTGGGTATGGATTTGCTTCACTCATGCTAAGCATCTATTGATTGTCGTGCCCGTGTGGTCAAGTTTCAGTTTCTTGATGAACCTATCCTCGAATGGTCTGGGAGTTCTGTGATTCCTAAGGGTCGTTTTATATCCTATCTCAAAGCTAGGAAGTTGATTTCCAAGGGTTGCATCCACCATTTGGTTCGGGTTAAAGACACTAAGTCTAAAACCCCGACCATTTAGTCAATTAATGTTGTTAATGAGTTTCTTGATATCTTTCTGAAAGATCTCCCTGGAGTACCTCTTGATAGAAAGATAGAGTTTGGGATTGACCTTCTTCTCGACACTCAGCCTATTTTCATTCCTCCTATTGCATGGATCCCGCGGAACTTAAAGAGTTGAAGGAGAAATTGAAAGATCTTTTAGACAAAAGCTTTATCAGACCTAGTGTGTCCCCGTGGGGTGCACCTATCCTTTTTGTGCATAAGAAAGATGGTTCTTTATAGATGTGTATTGATTACCGGCAGCTTAATAGGGTTACTATCAAGAATAAATATCTGCTTCCTCAAATTGATGATTTATTTGATCAATTGAAAGGTGCGAGCTACTTTTCGAAAATAGACCTCAGATCCGGTTATCACCAAATTAAGGTTAGGGAATGTGATATCCCCAAGAAAGCCTTCTAAACCCGTTACGGTCATTTTGAATTTCTAGTGATGTCTTTCGGGTTAACTAATGCTCCAGCGGCTTTCACGGATCTTATGAACCGTGTATTACAACCATATCTGGATTTATTTGTAATAGTGTTCCTTGATGATATTCTTATTTACTCCCGAAGTAAGGGTGATCTTGCGGATCATCTCTGAATTGTGTTGGAAACTCTTTGAACTCATTGGCTGTATGCTAAGTTCAGTAAGTGTGAGTTCTAGCTAAACTCTGTAGCCTTCTTGGATCATGTTATTTCTTCTGAAGGTATTAGAGTTGATCCTCAAAAGATAGAGGCTATAAAGAGTTGGCCTTGACCTATTCCTCCTTCTGATATCCAAAGTTTCTTGGGTCTAGCTGGTTATTATCGTCATTTTGTTGAAGGGTTTTCATCTATTACATCTCCTATGACCCGTTTGACCCAAAAGAAAGTGAAGTTCCTGTGGTCCGAATCTTGTGAGAAGAGTTTTCAGGAGTTGAAGACTCGACTCACTTCAGCCCCTATGTTGACTTTGCCTAACGGTGTTGATGATTTTGTGGTGTATTGCGATGCTTCCAGAGTCGGTTTGGGTTGTGTATTGATGCAAAAGGGCAAGGTTATATCTTATGCTTCCAGGCAGCTAAAGCCTCATGAGAAGAATTATCCTACCCATGACCTTAAATTAGCTGCCGTGGTTTTTGCTTTGAAAATCTGGAGACATTATTTGTAGCGGACCATAAGAGCTTGCAGTATGTATTCACCCAAAAGAAGTTGAATCTTACGCAGAGACGATGGTTAGAACTGTTGAAAGATTATGATATAAGCATGCTATATCATCCGGCCAAGGCTAATGTAGTAGCAGATGCCCTTAGTCTGAAGTCCATGGGTAGCGTAGCACATGTGGAGATTGGTAAGAAGGAGTTGGCCTGTAAGGTACATCGTTTGGATATATTGGGGGTTAGGTTGTTTGGTGATGCTGAGGGTAGTATAGGAGTGCAAAGCGGTTCTGAATCCTCTTTAGTTTCGAAAGTGAAGGAGAAGCAAGTCAAGGATCCTACCTTGGTCAGGTTAAAAGATTCAGTTAAAGACCAAAAGGTGGAGGTTTTCTCCCGAGGGGGAGATGGCATTTTGAGACTTCGAGAAAGATTATGTGTTCCTGATGTTGATAACTTAAAGCAAAGGATTATGGTGGAAGCGCATGGTACGCGATACTCCATCCATCCTGGTGCTACAAAGATGTACCATGATTTGCGGGAAATCAATTGGTGTAATGGTATGAAGAGGAATAGAGCAGAATTTGTGGCGAAGTGTTCCACGTGTCAACAGGTTAAAATAGAGTATCAAAGTCCCAGTGGAGTGATGAAAGAGTTTAGCATTCCTACTTGGAAGTGGGAAGAAGTGAATATGGATTTCATAGTTGGTTTGCCTCCTTCTCGTCGCCATCATGATTCGATTTGGGTTGTCGTAGATCGGCTGACAAAATCAGCTTATTTCTTGCCTGTGCATACATCGTATATAGCTGAAGATTATGCTAGAATATATATTCGAGAACTCGTCAAACTTCATGGAATCCCTTTGGCTATTATTTCTGACAGAGGTACTCAGTTTACCTCTCAGTTTTGGAAATTTTTCCAGAAGGGCCTCGGTACCAAAATTCGTTTAAGTTCTGCTTTCCATCCGTAAACAAATGGTCAGGCCGAGCGGACCATTTAGACTTTAGAAGATATGTTGAGGGCTTGTGTGCTTTATTTTAAATATAGTTGGGATGAGCACTTGGCATTAATCGAGTTTTCTTACAATAACAGTTTTCATGCTACTATTAGAATGGCCCCGTTTGAAGCTTTGTCTAGTAGAAGGCATAGATCACCTATTGGTTGGTTTGAAGTTGGTGAGGCTACCGCGACTGGACCGTATACGGTGTTCGAGGACATGAAGAAGGTTAAGTTAATTCGGGAAAGGTTGAAAACCACCCAAAGTCATCAAAAATCATACGCAGATGTAAGGAGGAAAGACCTTGAATTTGATGTTGATGATTTAGTGTACTTGAAATTTTCACCCATAAAAGGGGTGAAGAGATTTGGGAAGAAAGGGAAACTAAGTCCCCGTTACATTGGTCCCTATAAGATTGTGGATTGCATTGGGAAGGTAGAGTATAAGGTTGAATTGCCTGCGGATTTATCTAACGTCCATCCGGTTTTCCATGTTTCTATGCTTATGAAGTCTATTGGTGATTCTATTGTGATTGATCCTTCCGAAAGCTCAGGTATTCAAGATAGTCTTTCATATGAAGAGATTTCAATTGAGGCTTTTGACTTTCAAATTCGTAGGCTAAGAAACAAGGAAGTTCCTTTGGTTAAAGTGCTTTGGCAAAATCAATCCGTGGAGAGTGCTACTTGGGAAGCCGAACCGGATATGCACACCAAATATCCCCACCTTTTTCCTACAAATACTGAGCATGTCAAATGAATTGTTCTCTTTTGATTTAATCCTTATTGCTAGGTTTATCTTGGCTTGTGTGTTTTCTACGATATCCAAAAAAAATCTAGAATGGAGTATATGCTTGGGCAAGATGATTTTTCTCTATATACTCATTTTCATAGTATTCTTGACCTACCTATCAACATTCGAGAATGAATGTTTCCAAGGGGGGAGATAATGTGATGTGCCGGAAAAAATTTTCGTTAAGATCTCGGATGAAAATGTGTTGAATTCTGTTCTTTATCATGATTAATAATTTTTTTATGGAATTTCGGGATATGCGATCCGTCATCGCGTAGAGCATCGAATAAGATTTCCAACTATATGTGGATCATCCAAAACGGACACTTGAGCGATTAGTTATGATCATTCCGATCTAACTGTGAATAGTGGTGAATAGTAAATGTGCAGGAAAAAAGTACTGAGGCCAGGTGAATTTTAGGGTCAACTTCAAACAATCATAACTCCTTGTACATAATGATCTGGGTGAGCTACTATATATCAACAGAAAGCTCTGAAAGTCCTCTTTCCAATTAAATTAGTTTCATCCAATTTGGCCATCGAAGCAAAAGGTTATGGTTGATCTACTTCAGCCTATCAAAACAGTCCACCAAAGGACAGATTTGATATTATTTAATTTTTAAGGGTATTTTGGTCATTCCCACTCCAATCCATCCGGGTAAACCATGGATTTAAGTCCATTAAGAGCATTCAATAGCTCATTTTTCTCTAAAATTTCCTAAGGCTCAAACCCCAATCCTACTACTCCAAATTTCATCCTTCTATATCTCTTGATTGAACCGTAGAAATTTCAAATTAATTTGGGATCTGAGTTGATCATGTTAAGGGCTTCGAGAAGCACCCTTTATTTTCATGAATAAAGTTTCGGAGTCGGAAGTTCATATTCATCTTTCATTTTTAGGTTTGTGGGGCTTTGAACAAGATTATCCTTTCAATCTTGTGCCCGGTATTTTTGTTAAATTACATTGACATGAGATTTTACATGTTTTACCATGAATTGGAAATATGGTTTTATATCTTATATTATTGTCCATGAGCTATGGGATTATGTCATCCGATATGTGTATGATGTTGAGATGGAATTATATCCAAAAAGTATTTGATTATGAGAGTATGATGATTTAATTTGTTAAGCCTTGATTTATACTATCATTCCACTATTTCCTTATTATGAATTTATAATTGATATTGGAAATTCTATATCCCTACTATGGGTTGATGTCAAATACCTTTAAATGAGAGTTGAATGGCAAATTGAGAAATGTTGATATTGAAGTTGCAATGAGTCTTGGTATTTTTCGAATGGTTTTGATGAGTTAAATTATTGAAAATATTATGTATTGAGTCTTCATATCCTTGTCCAAATGTTGAGTCGGTTATGGTTCAATACATTGATACCTTGTTCTTGTTGAGGAAGATTAAAATGTTTTGAGCTAAAATGTGTTGAGTTAGGAATCCACAAATTGATATGATTTGATAAATGAGAAAGAGATTTGACTTGGTCTTTATGATAGACCCTTGTGATGTTGTGGTGGATTTCCTAACACGTTCTGAGCTTGTCGGGGAGTAGTACTTAGCACCGAGAGGAAAATTTGGTATTTCTCCAAACCTATGTGCCACCGTAGGGTTGTTTGATGATGATATTATTGGCCAGAGAGCCCGATTGTGATTATTGCAATTTTATGGTCGTACTCCCTGGCAAAGAGTATGACGCTCCCGCCAACAGGGGTTTCAAACGTTGGTATTCCACGTAGCTCACGTGGGGTTGTCGGTTATAGAAAACTCCCCTATTCATAAAAGTTATGTTTATTGAAATACCGAGTCACTCCGATTTTTGATGTGGTAAGTTACGTTGCCTATGATGATCTATAATGATTTATGATAATTTTTTTCCTACATTTACTATCTAAGATGTTATGAGTTGCATGATTCAATGTCACTTAAGCCAGGTGTGTCATTATGGTCCTTATGTACGTTTTTTCAAAATTTATGATATTATTTATATTTTGCATGCGCCCCCATATACTCAGCACGTTTCTTGTGTTGACCCACATATTTCTCTATGGTCTACATTCTTACCATGATGTAGGCTCAGGTACTTAGTCGCAGCCGCGACAGTGATATTCAAGTGTCGCATCTACGTTCCTAAAGTGGTGAGTCCTCATAGTTCGAGGACCAAGTTGCTAGTTTTAGTGTTGTTGTTTTGTGATCCCTTTGATCTGTTGAGTTAGTTGGGGTTTGTCCCAATGGCTCATTAATTTTGCTGTATAGAGGCTATGTCAGACTAGTGTATTGCTGGGTTAGTTTGTGTATAGACATTCCATATATATACAGTCTAACGATATTCCATGCCATGTGCAATGTGATATGATATGTACTTATATATATATTCTTAGCGCAGTGTGTATGTTATATTGTTGGAACCCAAGGGTAGTGTTTTGGCTTAAAGGGTTAGCTTGAGGCTACATGTAGCCTTGGGCAACGTGTGGCATCTCGGGATGATATTTTAGGGTGTTACATTTTCCCTGTGGATTTACCTCGTATGCCTCTGGATCATGATATTGACTTTGCTATTGATGTTGACCTGAGGAACAAACCTATTTTAAAGGATTGGTTGCATGAGTTATTGGATAAGGGATTTATCTAACCTAGTGTATCACCTTAGGGTATACTTGTCTTATTTATAAATAAAAAGGATGGGTTTATGCATATGTGTATTGTTTATTGGTAGTTAAACAGGTGACGGTTAAGAATAGGTATCCTTTTTCTCATATTGATGATTTTTTTTATTAGCTTCAGGGTTCTTCAGTGTTTTTGAAGATTGATTTGAGGTCCGAGTATCACCAGTTGAGGATTAGAGCTTTGGATATTCCAAAGACTACTTTTTAGACTCGGTATGGTCATTATGAGGTCTTGGTCAGGTCCTTTGGGTTTATTAAAGCTCCAGCCGGTTTGATGGAGTTGATGAATTGGGTATTTCATCCGTATCTCAACTTTTTTCTCATTGTATTTATAGATGATATACTAGTTTATTCCAAGAGTGAGGCTAAGCATAAAGAGTATTTGTAGATTATGCTTCAGAAATTGAAGGATGAGAAGTTGTATACTAAGTTCTCTAAGTGTGACTATGGTTGGAGTTTGTTTTTTTCTTGGGTCATGTGGTGACCAAGGATGGTATTATGGTTGATCCACCAAGATTACAACTATTTGTGATTGGGCTAGGCCTACTTTTCCTATCAAGATTCAGAGTTTTGTTGGTTTAATAGGTTGCTATTGATATTTTATTGAGGGTTTTTCATCTTCTATAGCTTCATTTACTAAGTTGACTCAGAAGAAGAATTCTTTTTAGTAGTTTGATGCTTTTGAGGTGAGCTTTTAAAAGCTTAAGGATTTGTTAACTTTAGCTCCTATCTTTACATTGCCCAAGGAGGGCATGGGTTTTATCATCTTTTGTGATGCTTCTTATGTTGGGTTAGGTGTTGTGTTGCTGTAGGATGGAAAGGTGATTGCGTATCCTTTTTGTCAGTTTAATCCTCATGAGATAAATTACACTACCCATGATTTGGAGTTGTGCGTGATTGTATTTTCTTTGAAGTTCTGGAGGCATTACTTCTATGGATTCTATTATGAGATTTTCTCAAATCTTTATACCTTTTTGTATTTATTCATCCATTGAGATCTTAATATGAGGTACTATTGTTGGCTTGAGTTACTTAAGGATTATAATCGACTATTCTTTATCATTCGAGCAAGATAATGTGGTTGCCGATGTTGTGAGAAAGAAGTCGACTAGCATGTATAGCTTGACGTATCTTTTGACCCAAGAGAGGCCTTTAGCCTTAGAGGTTTAGTCTTTATCTAACTAGGTGGTTAGGATTGATATTTTAATACCTAGGTCCTCCTTGATGTAGTAAATTCGAGCTCATTAGTTGATGATGTTGGATTGAGAGTGATTCAAGATATGGTGTTAAGTGGAGAGGCTAAGGAAGCCTCGATTGATCCAAGTGGTATTTTGAGGATTGATGGTCGAGCTTGTGTGCCTAGAGTGGGTGATTGGATTAGATTGATTTTGAATGAGGCTCATTGTTCCCGATATTCCATTCTTTTAGGAGTACTAAGACGTATCATTATTTGAAGCAACATTACTGGTGGGGTGGTATGAGAAAGGATATAGCGTATTTTGTAGCTCATTGTCAATGTTGCAAGAAGGTGAAGGTCGAGCATTTGAGACCTGGTCGCTTTCTTCAGAGGTTACATATTGCTGAGTAGAAATGGGAATGAATCCTACAAACTTTGTGACTAGGTTAACTCATACTTCTCGTGATTTTGATAGTGTTTGGGTTATCATGGATTGGTTGACCAAGTCTACTCACGTTATTCAAATTCAGGTTTCTTTAGTGATAAGAGATTACCCGTATCTGTATTCATAAGATAGTTCGTTTTCATGGGGTGCTAGTGTTCATCATCTCAAATCGAGGTTCAGTGTTCACATCTCACTTTGTGAAGACTTTTCAGGAGGATTTGGGTATCTAGGTTAACCTTAGTACACATTTCACCCCTAGGCCGACGGAAAATCGGAGTAGACTATTCGGATTTTGAAGGATATGCTTCGTGCCCGTGTAATGGACTTTGGAGGTCAGTGGGAGAAGCATTTAGCTTTGGTAGAGTTTATGTACAATTATATATACCGTTCCAGTATTGAGATGGCTCCTTTTGAGGCTTTGTATGGAAGTGTTATCGCTCTTCGATTGGGTGGTTCGGGGGTTCTAAGATTATACCTTGAGGTACTAACTTGCTTTGTGAGTCAATGGATAGAGTTTGGGTCATTCAATATAGACTTTGAGTGACCCAGAGTAAGCGGAAGTGTTATGCGTATCATCGACTTTGTTCCTTAAGATTTAGCGTTGGCGATCATGTCTTCCTTCGTGTGTCACCCATAAAGGGCGTGATAAAGTTTGGGAAGAGGGACAAGCTTAGCCCCAGTTATATAGGACCTTTTGAGATTCTTCGGACTATTGGGGATGTGGAATATGAGTCATCATTACTTCCAGATTTATCAGCTATTCATCTAGTTTTTCATATTTCTATCCTTCGACATTATATTTTGGATGAGTCTCATGTCATTCATTGGGATTCGGTCTAGTTAGATGAGAGGTTATATTTTGTTGAGGAGCCCATCTCTATTCTAGCTAGAGATGTTAGGCAGTTGTGTTCCAGAGACATTCCAGTGGAGACATCGACTTGTATATGAGTCTACTTGGAAGGTTGAGCTTAATATACATGGTAGTTATCCTCAGTTCCCTTGCCTTTAGTTCGAGGACGAACTAGATTCTTAGTGGTGGATGATGTAATGACTTGATTTTTGGTGATTTTTGTGAATTATGCATTTCTGTATAATTTAACTATTTTACCTATTCCCATGGTTGCATTGAGGTATTTCTAAGTTGTGGAATCTAGTAGTGTCGTTCGTTTGCGTTCTTGGGATTTTGAATGAATCCCGAGGGGTCCATAGAGACTTGAAATTCTCTAAGTCTCCAGATGGTGCACCTTTTAAGCGATACTTTGGTTGGTTAAGCGACTTGGTATGACATACAAAGTGTCGCCTAAGAGATACCAGGCTCGCCTAAGCGATTTTAGCTTAAGTGACAGCCTAGTCACTTACACAAAAAGATGGCTATTGCCTAAGTGACGCCTGATTACTTAAGAAACCCAATGGTCGCTTAAGTAACGCCTGGGTCTGCTATAATCTCTTAAGCAACCAGGCATTGCATATGCAACTCGGTGGTCACTTACGATGCTTGGGTGGGTTATATCCCCTATTTTTGTGATTTTTCACCATTTTCTAGACTTGGAGCCTTAGATTTTGAGTTTTGGGGCAATTTTTTCCATTTCTAAGCTGAGGTAATCTACAAACTCCTATTTCAATTACTTTTCTTCGACTCTTATCATTTAAATCCTTTTAAAACTCAAATTCAAAGGTGGAATTTGGGGAATTTGGCCCGAAAGGCCTAAAAATTTACAAGTCATCAATTTAAAACCCAATTTCTATCTGTTGTCACTTGGGTTTTCTTATATAAGTTCCTTTAATCTTGGAAGTATATTTTTGGACTAAAATTCTGATTTTACCCTTTTTTTCGAAATACCTATTTCGGGAGTTTGTTCTGACCCCGACCCAAAAATGGACAATATGGGTATCATTGACTTTCTTTTAACGCGTAGATTCTATATTTGTGTGTTTTATCTGATTCTGGGTCCATGTGTGAGGTTAAAGATTAATGTTAAAGTCTTTTTCCTACCAGTTTTGACATTTGAGGCAATTTATGGCTTAACATTTTTCATTTGGGGTTGGGTAGTTAATATGGATGCAAAATCATGTTAAGGGTGTGGGAACCAATCATGAAAATGGATATATTATTATTTTGTGCTCGTGGAGGGGCCTTTATTTTGTGAACTGATGGTTTGAGACATTATTTTCTATGTGTGATTGTATAGGGTATTATATGATGTTGTTGGCCTTGAGTATGTATCTTTGATTATATCTTATCTAATGAAAAAACTAAATTGGAGTTTATATGATATCAGTGGAATATTATTGTGTATTCAACTCAATTAGCATATGGATAAAATTGGAGTCATAGTTGGATTATTAAGTGGATTTTTGACTCACATGGTTGGTATATTGGTTTGATTTGGAAATTCTAGTTTTGGTTGGTTTTGAGCATTACATCCTCAAATCATATACATCCATGAAACATTGGTACCACAATGAAAATACTAGTAATACTAGATTTTCTGACATAAACCGTGATATATTTAAAAACCCTCTACCGATGGATGCGTCGGAGAGGAGTTATAGATATTGGATATTAGATATTGGATTGTATATGGGTTGTGAACCCCCATGGTTCGTACCCAGAAACTCCACTCGATAGGTGTATATGGAGATTGTCCAACAACCTCGGGTATCACATCATCCTCATCATCATTATTTTCATTGCATTTCACTTTGTGTTGTATTTTTGTTCTTGATGTGATATCTATCTATTTATACCTCTTTGGTGTGTTTTATTGATATCTATCTATTTGTGCTTCTTCTTGTACCTATTTTTGGTGTATGTGTATATTGTAAAACTGTTAGTGGAGATGGTGTGGGCTACCATTTGGGATATTTCCTAACTGCAAGTGACGTGCCCATAGTGTGTATTTTATTTACTTTATTTTCTTCTTTGGTTAGTCGGCCTATGATACCTACTGGGTACAAGTGTTCCATACTCATCCCTACTATGGCCTTTGGTGCAGATCTAGGTATGAGTGTGTTGCACGGTAGTTGATTCAGGCAGTACTTGGAGTCTATCGAGGTAGAAGTTGACCTATGCATTCAGAGTTGACCTTCTATACCTTCTTAACTAGATCATGTCTTATTTGTATTCAGTGACAGATTTTGATCCTTATTGGACTATCATTGTATCTTTTGACATTTGAGATATATTTAGTAGTTCTTGCACTATGACACCAAGTTTTGGGATAATTGTATGATATCTTTGGTTATGTAATTCCCATTATTACTATATATATGTCGTTCGACTCCATTCTAGGAGTCTTTCCTTGGGTTTTGGTACAGTTTTCTTATTTCATATCACTTTGGTGTTAGGCTTACTTGTCAAGACTTTTCGCGACAAGTGCTATCATGACTCTCAGTTTTAGGTCGTGACACTATCAAAGAAGATGGGATTTTAAAGGAACCATTGTACCAACTGGAAAGGTTGGAAAAGATGCATCTTCAATGACAGTCCAAAACCAATATCAACAAAGGATACTGCTACTAGTGGCAAGACAACTATCATTTGAAGTGCCAAACCAGAAGAGGCTTTGAAGAATTAGAATTTCACTCAGTACCTGATTTACCGGAGGTCTTGGTAGATTGAACAAGTAGAAGCACTTCTGAAATGGCATTATTCTAAAAATAAAGGCTTGATCGTGCCTAAAACTTTAGGATGTTTTGCCTTATCTTTTCAAAGCTTAATTGCAATATTTATGAATGCATTTTCTGTTTTCCTTTAATGTTCTACTAGTTATTACTTTCTATCTTTTTTAGATAAATTATCAAATCTGCCAATTACAATTGTGACATAATCCAACAAATGAACAAAGCTTGATACCAAGCAAGACTTTGAAAGATCTAAATTTCACTAAGAGTTCGAACAGTCAACCAAGAAACATGACAAACATGGGAATACTCATTTGAGAGAAGTTAAGACACTACATAAAGTAAAACTTTAGATAATTTTTATGTGAATGTAACTTTCACTTTCATGTAACTTACAAACTACATTTTGACCTGATTTTTTTGGTGGGATACGTAGGCTGCCCACATAGGGTTCGGTTTTACTATAGAAAATTTTCAAAGAATCTCTTATTTATAAAGGAGAACTATGCCTAACCTGATTCCTTCAGTAGATACGTAGGCCACCTACATATGGTTCGGATAGATTATGGTAGAAACTAGAAATTCTCACCCATGTAACTTTGGCTTGTTCCCTAGGCGGGATATAAAGGTAACCCATAGCAGGTTTTGCCCCTTTATTAGAACTCCAAACAACTTTTGTACCTTGAACTATGTTCTAACCTGATTCTCTCAAGATAAGTAGGCAACCTATATAAAGTTTGGTCTTATCATAGTAAAACTTCTATACTTTCTACACCGGTAAAACTGGGGAAGATTTTGGGAAGATATGAAGAGGACGATTAGACATTGTCAAGATATATTTGATCAAAGCTACTAGACAAGGATTAAATAGATAAAGGATGTTCATGTTGTTACAAAAGTGTCATAGTCTAAAATTGATAGAATTTTAAAATATATATATATATATATGTGTGTGTGTGTGTGTGTGTGTGTATAGAGAGAGAGGAGATCATGAAGTCTAAACAGACAAGATGAACGGATGCTAACAAAGTCAAGCTTTGAGTCAACACGAGCCAACACCCCCTCCCAACTAAGAATTTTTCTTTAAGTTCAGGGATAACAAAGATATAGGATGACAATACTAGATTAATGTCAAGTATACAAATCATAGACAAGAATATCTTTTGGACCCTACAAGGAATCACTCATCAAGGATAAATGTCAAAGATGTGAGGACAACATCCAACCAATCACAATAGTTATCTGCAACTGAGCGGCTCCACTTATTTTATTCTTTACTCTACTGAATTCTTTTATAATTCACTTATCCACTTAACAATTTCACCTTGAATTTTTACAAGAACCAACATCAGGTCATTGAATACAAGTGGATATATCAATTGGCTATATGACCTCTTCATAATAAGACACATGACTTTATTTCTCATTCATCATCTATTCACTCTTACTTTATGACCTCATTCAATAACTTCACTATAAAGTTTCTTTTTAGGATTTACAACAATCACCATTAGTCCGAAAGGACAACTGAAGATGTCATTTATCATTAACTCTCCACAAATAATTGGAGAATCTGACAACAACCAACATCATGTTCCAAAGGAAATTAGAGACACTGTGCATCATTAACTCTTTCGGGACAACAATCAGAGAAATCATTTATCATTGTGTTTCAGACAATCAAAAGCTTCATTTAACATTAAAGTTTTGAATACAATCGTAGACTTCATTACATCATCAGCATAAGTCGAATGGCTACACATTTACTTTACCCTCTACTTTACCAATTACTTTAAATCACTTTACCTACTTTAATGACTTTACCTTAAATCTTATAGACATCATTAATCATCAAGTTTTTAAAAACCGAAGATGCCATGCATTGTTAACTCTCTGAAGACAAGCGGAGACATCATTCATCATTGAATCTCGAAGACAAGCAAAGGCCACCTTCGACATTAAACTTTTCAAAAATAACCAGACTTCACTACACCATCTGCATTATCCGAGCGACTACACTCTTACTCTAACCTCTACTTTTTCTATATATTTTCATATTTTTTATTCTATTGATAATTGTACCATGTGTTTTATTTTGATAGGAAATATTTTCAAAAATAAGACATACATCATAATGAGAAACTATGTCTAAGCAGCAAACTGGGGCAAGCTAATGGAATGTCAGCATCTTTAGCTATATCAAGGATTCATTCTCGAAACTCAACTTGACTCAATTATAACATTTGGATCTGACTTTATGACTTTTTTACGTCTTATTGTCATCGCTCAGTGCCATCATAATTCGATGCTAAAGTAGTTTTCAAAAGTCGCCATCCTTTTTCCTTTTAAAATCCTTATCAAATATTGTTATCAAATATTTTCTCATTCCAAGCTATCCCAAAAGGATACATCCGACCTGATTCCTATATCTAAGGAAGTGTGGATAAGTTTAAGTTGTGTGTAGCCATATTCATTTCATTCGTGTTAAAATCTTCACCTTCACCATCGAAATAACTCAGTGTTACAATAATTCTACACAAGAAAAAATATTGAAGTTGGTCAAAATTTGCAATGATTCGAACTACAAATTGCTTGATTTCTCATGAAACCAAGATACTAGGTAGCTCAGAAATCAGAGGTCATAATCTTTCAAACTATCTTTTTCTCCTGAGACGAAATAGCTATGTCCCTTGATTGTCCAAAGATTCTTACATCATCTTTGGTCAATCAAGGGCCATTGGTGACACTTTGACTAGTCTTTTTTCTTTGATTATTTTTCAATTCTTCTTGGTCCTAAATAATTTTTAAAATAAATTTATATTTTTACTTTTATGATTATTTTTAAAACATTAAAAAAGGGTTTATTTTTTACCTTGAATGTTTTAAATATTTCAATTAAATATAATTAGTTATTTACTATTAAAAACTACACAAAAATATTTCACACCCGCATTCACATTTTTTTACTAATTATATTTTCATACTATATTATTATAATATTGTGTATATATATATATATATATATATATATATATATATATATATATATATA
>NC_061120.1:64560661-64572446 GCF_002878395.1 Capsicum annuum
TATATATATATATATATATATATATATATATATATATATATATATATGTATATTGATTTATTTATATAATTTTTTACATAGATATTAAAACTCAAACAGGACAAGAGAAGCATTGTTAAATTAATTTAATGGAAAGAAAGTATTTGGGCTATTTTTAATTCCCTCCTAATTGCAATTTATTCAAGCTTAAATTTATTCATCATTTTCATACAAAATAGACCCAAAATTTGACCCAAAACTCGGTCCAACACAATTCTTCTTCATCCAATTCATCAATCATTGTCATACCCTCTCCACCAATAGAAACATGTCATGCCAAGAAAATTAAGAAGCACAATTCTTGTGAAAACAAGAAGAAAATTATGTTGGCCATTTAAATCCTTTTAATCCAAGGGTCATGTTTTTTTCATCCATACACGCGCGCGCGCGCGCGCGCGCGCACACACACACACACACACACACACACACACACATATATATATATATAATTTTTATTTTTTAAATTATTTCTAAATCATCCGATCAAATAATCAAATGACGCAGATTAAGTCAAGAATCCCAAAATCAAGGACGCTTCTTTCTATTCCCAACATCCCTTACATTTCTCTTTCTCTCTTTTACCTAAGACAATATCATTCTATCTATATTAACAGTTTCCCAAAACAACAACAAGACAAATGGCCCTTCCTTCTTATTCTTTTTCTCCACCACAAAAAAAGGAACCCTAGTTGTATCAGCACTACCACCTCTACTGAGATTTTCCCAATTTTAGTCAACCCCAATTCGTTATATCAAGATCATCAGCAAATTAGACACCAAATTAGTGCAACAACTCAAAATTTGACTAAGAATTCAGCAATTCAAAACCAGGGAATCATCCCATTATGAAAGAAAAAGTGATCTTCATCTAAAATTTAATTTTGAAATTCAAATTTGCTTTTCTTTCATATTTTTCTAAAAATTTTATTTCAATCCGAACTTTGAAGTCCAAATTTTGGCTTTAAATAGCCAAGTATTCACCTTTAAAAGGACACTAGTTAACGTTCGAAAATCTGCCAGAAATATTCATGAAAAAAATCAGTGAGCATCCACAAGAAATTGGCTAACTGTTAAACCTTTTATTATTCACTTGTTCGAGTTCTCAAAGTTCAAGATTGGTGGTCAGAGAATCCTTGACATCGGAGCTTCAGTTTTGCTGCTCAACAAAAGGTCTAAATCTCTTTCGTCACACTTGTTCTAGGGATATGTGATTTTACTATAATTCCAACTATGTTGTTGTTGCTCTCCATTGAATTTGAGATATAGAATAGAATTTCCATTTTTGAAGTTATTTTGCATGAGAATTTATATATAAGCGTAACTATGTGAAAAACATTATTTCTCTTGAATTTAAGTCTTATTATGGTGGTGTTTTTTGCTCTCTAGAATCAATTTTAAACTATGATTTTGTCTCTTTTTAATATTTAAAAACTCATTTGCTTCAAGAGAGGCTATTTTGCATCCTATGTGTGAATTTTTCCCCTTTGATTTCATTCTTATTTCGGTTCCATGAATATGTATTTTTCTTTCAATTTAAAACTCATATCGTTGTTGTTTTCCTTTAACTCTGCGAATGAAAAATAATCTTTTTTGAAAATGTTTTGTCATGACCTAAGACTACCCCTAGTCATACCACGGTACTTAGGGTAACAAGTGACTCCAAGCTAACCCATGGCTAGTATGACAATATGAAAACTATAAAAATTGAATAACACTATGCGGCAGTGAAAGTCTAAATAATATAAAAATAATAAAATCAAAACAAAAATATCTTAACATAACATACAGCTAAACATCTATATCCAGTCTAAAAGCCTCTACTATGGTGAGTTACTGGGATAAAATCCCAGCTAAATCTCTGTCTGAATCTGGAATAGAGAAAACAAATGATATATTGATAATTATTCCTTGGATGATGAGGACTCAACAAAATACAACTGTTAAAGTGATGTTGGATCAAGGTAACTATGATCAGGGTGCTGAACATCTGAACTAATATTATAAGATAATATAGTACGAAGGAAAGTATGAGGTCAGTACTTTGAATGTACTGAGTATGTGAGATATTCACTAGAAAAATAAGCATGTTGAAAGCGACATAATGACTTGAACATGGGACTAAATCTGTAAATTGATGTTGTGACTAAGTAATAATCATGTAACGTTGTACGATACTAAATAGAATGGAGACAAGGTCAAAAAAAGATCTGAGACTAATCTTTAGAAGATTTTTATAGCCGACATAAACCATATGAGCAACATAGAACCCAACTTGTAACCTAAGTTGGGAGGGTGTTTTGTACCTTGCCAAGGTTATGAGTCATGATTGCTGTGAATTCACTGATGATCCCTTTAAGAGAAAGAGAGACTCTCTCAACTAACGAGGACCCCTTTTACCAATAGTGGTACGTAGTTTGGGACTTGGGTTATCTGAACCCTTGTCTTCTCGAAGCTAAGTATTGTTCCTAGCTAAAAGTAAATGATATACTGAAATTCTCAGCAATAATGATATTCACAAATTGAAAGATAAGTACTTTTATCTAAAAATACTCTAAATCATGAAAACTAAAGAATTGAATATTCAATTAACGATGCATGATATCCTAGGCCATAAGGTGTTCATAACCCATCATCTTTGAAAAAGGCAACTAATCATGAAAATGCTAAAATCTGAACATAACAAAGAATTTCATAACTCAAGCCCATAATTATGAATTTATCGATATAATGATGTGTCATAATTATAAGTATGGAAAAATTCTCAAATTTATGTGAAAAATATATTCATGGTTTAGTCAAAGAAAAAAATAGAAAACTAAATAAATTTGCACTTTTTCATGGAAATTCTAAGCTTGAAGGGTGAATTAAACTTGAGGAATTGAGTTTATTTTGGGACACAATGGGTGAAAGAAAATCCATTGATGAAATTTCGCATACATGAGGTTGAAAACCTTGATGACACCTTTGAATTTGGAGTCTAAAGTTAAAGAGCCCTAGTTCTTGCTTGGAGAAGAAAATTGACCCTTTCCTAAATTTTCTAAGTACCAAATGAATTATGAGGAATGGGGACTTATAGTTGTGATAGAATAGTTCTAAAGAACTTGAGTACCTTAAATGGCATAGTTTTTGTTTTAAAAGAGTTCGAAAATACCAAACAACCCCTTTAAAATTATTTGGAAAACTGCTGGAAGCAGTCCCGATGGCTCACATGATAACTCGTAAGGTGTTGCTACGAGTCGTAGTTTAGCGGCTCAAATTTTGGTCCCCACTGCTGTCACTACGAGTCACCCCCTATGACTCATAGTATCTCACAATGACCCATAGGGTGTGATGATGAATCCTAGTGTTTGAGTCCTCATCACTAATAACTTTGATAGGGCTTTTTAGTAAATTGCCCATAACCTCTTACTCTAATATTAGATTAAGTCAAGATTGGCTGAATTAGAAAGATAATTTAAATATCTCTTATTTAGTGGGTCTTGAGATCAAAAACTCTTCGTAATCTAGACTTAAGCTCATTTTAAGTTAACTATAACAAGATTCTTCTCAAGAATTCAATCGGTTAATGATGTTTTGACTTGACTATGAGATAGAAGTTACTTTTGGCATTAATATACGTCTAAATCACTTCTCATACTATAAAACATGAATTTTTATTTTACATACACTTGAATCATGGTTCTAATCTTGATTGAGGTGACTTTCTAGGATATTGTGACTGGGTATTTTCCGTATAGATGTTTGGCTTTGATTGAATAACTGACTGGAGTAGAGACTGAGAAGGGTTATGAGAGGGTTTTTGTACTAACACCAAAGGCTAGTTCTATATATAGAGTCACAAAGGAAAGTGTGGCTCCGAGATCTAATAGTGCATTAACATGAATATGAAAGACTTATAACGTACCAGTGACCACATCAGAAGAACTCTCTTGATCCTATCAAGTCCGAAAGGCATAAAATATGTTCTAACATTATCTGCCATCTGCATTAGATGAGTCACCTTGATAGATTGGGCGACCTACTGGAGTTATTAAAGAGGTAGCCTGATTGCGTCCCCCATTATTACCTCCCTTGTCTACTGGTCAATCTCAAGCTTGTGACCTAGATTTCCATAAATAAAACACCCATCCTTACCTATCAAACATTCTTCACTCTTATTATCCAACATAGCAATTCTACACTCTTTAACCATATCCTAAAAAATACCAGACATAGACTTACTTATTCGGGCCCTAGAGTCAGCAACCATATTTTAAAGTTGAGTAAACTTAAGAGATACTCCATCACACTCATGTTACCCTGCTTCAGATATATGAATTCATTCAACTTATCCTCCTATAGCTTAAGTGAGAAGAACCTATCCAAAAATCCAGCAACAAACTCATTCCACTTTATCGGTTTTGTATCCTCATCACTATTATCCTTCCATTTCTTATACCAAGTGTTTGCCGGTCCTTGCAAATCATAAGCATCCAGGTTAGCACTTTAAGTTTGAGTGACACCCATGATCTTAGTAACCTTCTAAATACTATCCAATAACTTCTATGGATCTTCGCCAGACTTAGACCCAAATAATAATTGAGGATTCATCCGAGTGAAGTCTTTAACTCTGGCTGCTATCGTAATCACTACTGGGTTAGACGGTGCAGTAACCGTATGATTATTCTAGGTGGTCATAGATTAGGCTAATGCTGTAAAAGTAGCGCTGAATTCAGCATGTGATACTTGTCCATTCAGAGGGTTTGCTGGAGGTGGTGGTGGTACTTGTTGATCCCCAATACCATTGCCATTTCTATTCCTCTTTCCGTTAGTTCTCTTGGGAGGAGTTTTCTCTAAATGTGTAGAGAACAATTTAGAAGAAGGTTTACTTAGATTCACACTTAATTGCGTGATATGAACATAAAAGAAGTAAAAAGTTTCCTAAGATGTTTCATGGCCTCTCACTCATAAGTGTGGTGCTCTTCATACTCATGAAAAAGACTCGACTTAACGCGTCTTTGAGACACCCTAGGATACCTTAAACCTAATGCTCTGATAACAAGTTTGTAATAACCTGAGACTACTCCTTAATCATAACATAGTACTTGGAGTCACAAGTGACTCCAAGATAACTCATGGCCTAGCATGACAATAAGAATATTTTATAAATTGAATAACACTGTGTGAGAGATAAAGTATGAATGATATAAAAATAATCAAATTCAGATTTCAATGATAAAATCAAAACAAAAATCTCTTAACATAACATAAAGCTAGACCACTACTGCCTGTCTGAAAGCCTCTTCTAAGGTGAGTTATTGGGATAAGCCCCCAACTAACTCTAAATGTCTAAATCTAAAATAGAGAAAACAAACCAAAACATGATTGCTGAAGTAATGCTGGATCAAGCTAACTACGATTAGGGTGTTGAACGTCTAAACCTATATTATAAGATAATATAGTGCAAAGAAAAGTATGTGGTCAGTACTTTAAATGTATTGAGTATGTGAGATATGAACTATACTAATGAACATGCTGAAAGTGACATGATAACCTGAACATGAGATTAGAATCAGTAAACTGATGTTTTGACTAAGTAATAATCATGAAATACTGTACGACACTAAATATAATGGAGACAAGGTCAAAAGAGATCTGAGACTAATCTTTAGGATATTTCTGTAATCGACATAGACCATTTGAGCAACATGGAATCCAACCTGTAACCCAAGTTGAAAGGGGGTTTTGTACCTCACCAAAGTTACAAACCATGAGTGGCATGAATTCACTCATGGTCCCTTTAAGTCAAGGGAGACATTCTCAACTAACAAGGATACCTTTTACCTATGGTGGCACGTAGTTTGGGACTTGGATTATCTAAACCCTTATTCTCTCGTGCTAAGTACTACTCCCAACTAAAGGTAAACTGATATACTAAAATTATTAACAATAATGATATACTCAAACTCAACTAATAATGCATGATATATACTAGGCCATCAAGTGTTCATAGCCCACCATCTTTGAAAAATGCAACTAATCATGAAAATGCCATAATCTGAGCATAACAAGTAATTTTATAATTCATGCCCATAATTAAAAAATTATCGATATAATGAGATTTTATAATTATTAGTATGGAAAGATTCTCAAATTTATGGGAAACTATATTCATAATTTAGTCAAAGCAAAAAAAACTGAAAACTAAAGAAATTTGCACTTTTTCATGGAAACCTTAAGCCTGAAGGGTGACTTATATTTGAGGAATTGAGTTAATTTTGTTCTTAATGGATGAAAGAAAATACATTGATGAAATCTCACATACTTGAGGTTGAAAACGTTGATGACACCTTTGAATTTTGCGTTTGAAGTTGATGAGCCCTAGTTCTTGCTTGGAGAAGAAAATCTCTCATTTATCTTTAAATTTTCTATGTATCGAATGAATTAATGAGGAATGGGGGACTTGGATATATGATATAATATTTATACATCCCTTAGGTAGATTAAATCACATAGTTTTCATGTTAAAAGAATTGGAAAAAGAACAAATAACCCCTTTAAAATTGTCTGAAAAACTGTTGGAAGTAGTTCTGATGGCTCACGTGATGACTCGTAAGGTCTGGCTATGAGTTGTCACACAGGAACGATAAGTTTGGTCCCAACTTCTATTAATACAAGTCACCGTGCTACTCGTAGTGTCTCACAATGACTCGTAGGGACTGAAAATGATTCGTAGTATCTAAGTCATTGTCACTAAAAACTTTGACAGTGCTTCAGTAAATTGGACATAAGATTTTACTCTGATATTGGATAATGGAGAAACTGAATGCATTGAAAATACCATTCAAATATATATTATTTGGTGAGTTTTGAGCTCAAAAAATCACCGTAATCGTGAAGTTATGCTCGTTTGAAGTTGACTGTAGCAAGATTCTTCTCAAGAATTTAATTGGTAAGGGAAGTTTTTGTTTTTCTATAAGCTAGAAGTTACTTGTGGGCTTCATATATGTCTAAATCACATCTCATAGTATAAAAACATAAAGTTTTATTTATATATGCACTTGAAGCATGATTCTAATCTTGACTACATTTTTTGAGGTGTTACAAATTGTTCTTGTTTGAACATATGGGTATGTGGATATATGAATATGAGTGTTTATTTTGAAAATTGTGATTCTAAAGTCATATAATTAAGTTACATTTCTTGGGTCAGAATCTAAAATGTGTTTTCTTTTATTATTCTCGCATAAGAATAATCTGTGTAGTTTTGGATTGTATTTTGATTTTGAAATGCCCTTGTTTACACTTTTGTTTCGAGCTTGAAGTAAAGTTTTCACAATCTTCTTGGTCATGAACATTTGGGGAATTGCATTGAATTTTGTTTGTGCCAAAGTTTGGGTGGTTGATTTTTCTTAAAAATTAAAAGAAGAGACATAGAGATTTTGTGTATGTGGCCTTAATTTAAATTGTATCTTCAAGTAGTATTTCTTGATTTTGAGTTTAAACAAAAGTGTGACCAAACTAATTAAAAAAAGCATAGCCTATATCTTTGTCGCCTTATGTGTACTTTGTTTTGAAGATATACATGTGCACATTGAGCATAATGTCTTTTAATGCATCTTATGGTTGCGTAGTAGATATAGGTACTGAAATATTTTTTTGCGCTACTCTTATAAGATATATATGAACTATGCAAAGTTTACTTTGGTCGTGCAATGGATTTTGTTGCTACCCAGACAACAAAAATTGAATTACATATGTTAGAGCAATATTTTAATCAAATCTTTAATGTTATTATCTAGTGCTTGCTCTTTGTTTTGTTCTCTAATCGATATCTAATTTTTATCTGGTGAAACACAGGGAGGTTTCACCACACAGTGAAGGACCAAGTTCCTTAGAGTTTTTGTAGAAAAGTAAAGACACAGATTTAACGTGAAAACCTCCTTGCTCAAGGGAGTAAAAACCACGGCTTGCCTTCATATGCACCCAACAATTCACTATACTTAAACTCTTGATTAAAGACTCTAACTAAACCTAACTCTAGTCTCTTGCTGCTTGTAATAACTCTACTACAATCCTACCTTGACAACTCTACCAAGTACTCACTCTAAAGAAATCAAAGAAAAAACATTACTCTTATAATGTGAGTAATTCAACTACAAATCAGGACTCAAACTCAAGAACACTCACTCTTTTCAATACATAAGAAATAAGAACTTAAGCAGTACTAAAGCAATGAAGATGGATTAAGTTTTTTCCTTTTTCAATTCCTTCAATTCTGATTTTTGCAAAAACTACTTCATTGAGAAGCATTCTTTTCCATTTATAGTGCAATAATGATTAGGATAGAAATCTAATTGGGCCAAGTGTCCTTGAAAGGTACACATCTCACCGGCACAGTTTGTTACACTAGAAGACAAAACTACGCAAACCTTCTGACAACTGTATTTTTTATGACAACCCAGGGACCTGGTCCCTTGTTATCTACTGGTCATCATCAAATCAATATATAGCAATTTTACCCTTTTTTATGATGACAAACGTCAGAACATGACCAAAGATCTTTGAAGCACCAGTTTCATTCTCCTTATATAGTTGAAGTGATTACCACTACTGCCAGTGAATGTTCTTTTATCACTTTGCACGTTGCTTTCTTTTGTCAATATATCACACACCTTAGGGACCTGGTCCCTTGTTGTCAATTGGCATCAAAAACTTGACTTATTTTCTATATTTTAATGTTCCCCCTATGTAATGCCCTAATTCCCGAGAACCGAAACGCCACACTGTGCTTATGATCCTGAAGGACCACAAGCTAACCCTTTTTCCGATATCTGTACCTGTTCACTGCATAATATAATAAAATACATGCAAAAACTGGCTAACACTTGCCATAAGGTTCAAACATCTAGAAATATCCAATACCTTAAACCACACACTAATTCATCTGTCTGAAAAGCCTCTACACTACCTGAACTGTGGAGTTAAAGGGATAATTCCCCCAACTAACTCCGTCTACTAAAATCAAAATACTGTAATAACAATATCCTCGGATGATGAGGACTCACTGTTGCACCCACTGCTGCTATAAAAGTGACTTCTAAGATGCTCCAAGTTTCAATCCTCTGAACCTATGGTGCCCCAAAATAAAAGAACACCATAGCGCGAATGCGTCAGTTTTAAGATGTACTGAGTATGCAAGCAGGGAAGGCTAAATGCAAGGGCTTACACATGAACATTTAATCAACAGAATAATCATGAGAATAATGAACGATTACATATATATGAATGCACAGTTCACAACCACTATAACAATTATAATGACTCCAGATACCACAACTCGGATACCACTTTACTGTTCTCGAAACTCACTACTATACTAGGGTACTACATTACTGAATCACAGGATACGAACACCGATCAATTGAATACACTCACACCCCTGACTCCTGAATATTTATACTAACACAGAAACTATGGGAAGTACTTACATAAATCACCATAACTCCTCATAAGCAACTGAATATGTGGGGGTGCACGCAATAATTGAATAATATCTTTGATTTCGATAAACATGTGGACGGAAAATGAAGACTCACATGGCTTGAATTTCATTATCCATACTTCTCATAATATTATAGAGAGGAAAACATAAGTAAAATCCAATAAATTATCATAAAATCATCAATATTCATCATAAATTCTCATGACTCATCATAGACAACCAAACTCATCAACTCAAGACTCGGAGAGACTCGATAGTTTCAAGAAACATACTCTTATAGACAGGGGAGTTTCCTATAACCAACAACCCCACATGAGCCGCATGGAATACCAACATTTTCCCTCCTAGGGAGAGCACTCCCATTGGCGGGAGTGTTGTACTCTTGCTAGGGAGTACAACCTTAAAGCTTTCATAATCACAATTCGGCTTTTTGGCCAACAATATCATCATTAACAACCCTACGGTGGCACATAGGTTTGGATAAATACCAAATTTCCCTTTCGTTGCTAAGTAATACTCCCCGACTAGCTCAGAACGTGTTAGGAAATCCACCACAACATCACAAGGGTCTATCATAAAGACCAAATCAAATCTCTTTCTCATTTATCAAATCATATCAATTTATGGATTCCTAACTAAACACATTTTAGCTCAAAATATTTTAATTTTCCTCAATATCAACATGGTATCAATAACATAGTATTTTGTCTCTGCAAGCTTAAAATCAATATAAATCATCCCAACTCCGCGGATGCAAATCAATATTCTCAAATGATCATTCTTTCATTCCAATATTCAAATCATGACAATAGCTTTTGAAAAGCATTTAAGATCTTCAAATCATAGTAAGATTTTGTATGTTGTAATGTAACTCAAATCATGGCTCTTATGTCAAGAATCCTCAAAAAAATAATTTCATAGTAGTGGTATGCAATTTATGGCATAAAATCTCAATTCAAGAAAACAAGATAATAAGGTTATTATGTATACCAATATTGGACGATTCAAATTTCCATAAATCATATCTTGAAAATACTTGAAATATTAACTCATGATAGAAATATGAAATTCACCATATCAAATCATAACTTGGGAATAATAAAGTAATCATGTACATCAAAGCTTAAACAATTTATATTTTTCATAACCTCATAATTCGTTATTAAAACATCTTGGTTATTTACCCACTTTACAAAATCATGAAATTCCAATGATAAAATCAATTCTTTGGGCACAAAAATGAACAGATATTCTTGTTCAAAACCCCACATACTAAGTTCTCACGGAATTCATGTTAAGTTCTCAAATCATCGGAAATTCATCGACCGTAGCACGACTAAGATTATCGCAGAACTGACTCAGCTTTAGACCAGCAGACTATTTCGGGCATACGTACCCCCAGCAATCAATAACATAAGTAATACGTAGTATACAACAATGCATACACACATGCCCACAGGCCATCATGCACCATGTATTCATTAACACCTCACACCAATTATTTGAAGACCATATTCATATACAAGTATTGGAATCTCATGCCATTACATCGTAGATTATTCAACAAGGATGCATATGGTTAAGGAAGAATACAACATAACATAGTTCATCCAATCGGGATACACACAAATAACATACATTCAACACATCATGGTTCACTTCTTAAGGTTCTTTCCTTTAAGATCTTGATATATGCAATTCGACCCATAATTAGGCATTTCACACTTAGCGTGGCTTAATGGCCTTACCATTTCCCTCAAGCATCATAGTAAACACGTAGAATACAAATATAGTAAGAACTCATCACTTCGATCACAAGCTTCAACTAGGCATTTCTACAATGACCTTGCATGCACCATTTAGGCATAGGTCAGTATGAATAATTACTTGTGCTACAACACCATCATTTATCTTAATTCCACCAACTAAATCCCTTATCCGCACTTACAATCCTATCATAAGCCTTCCACACAACATCCCCAATTTTAGATAAAAACATGCAGTTCATGTTGAACGTATACATAGAAAGTAGTCTATTCATTTAGAACTTATTATATCCTAAGAACGCAAATTTATAGCCTCTTAGACAATTCCACAAACACCTTACATGCACTTTTAGACATTGGTGAATTCGTCAAATTCTCATAGTTTTCGCCACCCCATATATCTCATCCAACACACATAATCATCACATGCATGCATCAACCAACATACACCATCACCACATATATATATATATATATCAACCAACATGCATAATCA
>NC_061120.1:64572546-64586479 GCF_002878395.1 Capsicum annuum
TCAACCATCAAATATCAATCAACATATATATATATATATATATACATCATCAAAGTCTAGAAAATATATATATATATATATATATATACATAACTTGAACATTCAAAAAGGGATTCGTGAACTCTATAGATGAAAGGAGTCCATAGATAGACACTTGCATACCTTAGATTTCGTGGCCGGAAGAGATTGAAGAAAGGAACTCTTGAATCAAGGCCTCCAATTAATTTTCCCCAATTCAAAATCCTAACCCTAACTTGATATATATATATATATATATATATATATATATATATATATATACATATAAGAGAAATGAGAGGAAAATAATACAAGTTCTTAGCTGAATGGGGTATTTATAGAGGTTTAAAAGAATGGTGAAAGACCAAAATGCCCCTAAGAAACAAATAAAATCTGAATCTGTCCTTCAGTGATCTATCCGATAGGCTGAAGTAAATTGGCCATAACTTTTTACTCCGATGTCCAAATTGGATGAAACTAATTTTATTGGAAAGAAGACTCTCAGGTCTTTCCGTTGATATATAGTATCTCACACAGTTCATTATGTACAACGATTTATGATCATTTCAAGTTGACCAAAAAATTCACCTGGCTGCAATATTTTTCTTTTCCTGCATATTTTACTGTTCATAGTTTGATCGGAATGGTCGTAACTCATCGCTCCAGTGTCCATTTTTGGTGATCCACATATCATTGGAAAGCTTATTCGATGCTCTATAAAATGGTGAGTCGAAATCCAAGAAATGACACATATAAAAATTATAAATCATTCTCGAAGATGGGATCTAATACATTTACGCACAAAATTTCAACAAAAAATTTTCTGAGGTATTACACCCTATCAATATGCTTGCACTCATCAAAGTGCATTTAAGCATTCTTCCCCTTGTCAATCTATCTTTATTCTTCAATAGGCCATTATTTATTTACCATTTGAGCATTCTTCACATATCACCTATCCTATACACCTTCTTGTTCCCTGGTCTTTTACAGATTATAACACATACACACCATTTGAGCATTCTTTACATATCATTTATCATATACACCTGCTTGGTACCTAGTCCCTACCTTATACATTCAGTATTCCCCCTTTTGGTATCATTGAAAAGTAATAACAGTAAACCAAAGATAAATTAAGCACAAAATGGCTAACTCATGGCCACTGGGGAAATACTAACATGAAGAACAACTTTTAAATTAAAGATAAAAAAGAAGAAGCACACAAACAGAAGTTCATTCATTGTTAAGAAGGATCAGCACCATTACAATAGTCCAAATAAAATATAAAATTATTTTTTGCATAAGCCACAATAGAGACAGGAACGGGAAAATGACACATGAAACTTGACTCAATAGGATGCAGGTAGAGGGGGGCTTAGTAGGGAAGAATTTTAGCAACAACTCTATTCTAGTAGCCTCAACAGCATGAGAATCTAATAACTATTTAGTGAGGGTCTTCACTTCAGTATTCAACCCTTATACCTTACTAGTAAGTTCTGCAACCTTTCCCTAGAGCTTTGTATTTTCTACTCTAAGTTCCTCAGTGGCACTAGGAACCTCTAAGGGAAACTTCTGGTTCTATATCTTCAAATGAAAAATCTCAGCATCCTTTGTAGCTAACTTGATACTTATCTCTTCTATTTCTCTATTCAAATTCTCCTGAGCAGCCAACAGTTCTGACACTTAGGATACAATTCCCATTTTTCTTTCAATGCATTAATTCTTCACCAATATCGTCAGACTAAACTTTTGTTTGATTGTACCTGGAATCCTCTTTGTCCCAATCACTCTAAAGTAATCAAACACTTTGTTTAAGAAGTATCCATATGGCATCCCATGTCTCCTTTCCTTCTTTTTGATTACCTTGTGCATGTGCTCTATTATAAGAGCATGCAGACTTATCAACTAAAACTTACTCAGACATTCTATCAAAAATAGATCAACATCAGAGGAAATAGTCCTTTTCTCCAACCTGGGTAAAAGGACTTTGTTCACAAATTCATACACTAATTGGAATTCACCTGTGAGAATTTTTTTCCTCACACCAGTTATTGATGTACCTCTTACTTTAGATGCATTAATCATGAACTGAATGGAGGGTTATTGTTTTACAAAAATCCTCACACCCATCATAGGCACATCCAGAATCATTACTAGTACGTCCTCATCTAGCTTCAAATTTTTTCCTTTCACCTGAGTTTTCAAGATCAACCCATCTTCTAAGAAATCCATTAAATAGTATAATTCTCTTACTTTCTCTTCAAAAACCATGGGACTTGGTTACACTAGGAGGTTTAACCATCCCTAGTACCTAACATACTCAACTAACTCTGTTATTCCAGGTTTATCATAAATCTTGAGATCAAAAATTCTACCAATCAATACCTTCTGAGTTTTCAAGATAGCAATTCTTGCTTCTCTTGATGCATCTTTATTTTCTTCCTCTGTTATTCTTCTTTTGGTCTCACTACTTGACTCTTACTTTTTAACAACTTTTCTTTTCTTGGGATCAGGTCCCTCAGATACTTTCTTCTTTTTGACAATAATATGTTTCTTTTTGCTTACAGTAAGGCTACCAAATTTTGAACTAGAGGACTTGGTCCTTCCAGCAGCATGAACTTCTTGTCTTTTCTTCTTAGTTGCAACAACAATGCCTGAATCAATGTCCTCACCCTAAAAAATTTCTACAACTTCAGCATTTTCCTTCTCTTTTACCACAACATCTTTTTTAATCCTTCTTCTCCTAGTGGTTGAAGACTTTCTAGCCTTCATAGCATCTTTCAATACTTTCTTTTCTAATCCCCTGGTGGAATGGGATCTGACAACCTTTACATCAGTATCAATTACCTTTTCCTTGTTGTTTTTTTCCCTTTGTTTCTTTGTAGACCACCTCAGAGGTGTTTCATCTTCATCCTCCTTATCCTCATCATTTGGAGGTAGCACAACTTCTTCGTTATTTGTCTCTTCATTCCTTTTACCTCCTTTACTCTTCTAAACTAACAGTGTTTTCCTTAGGATCATATGCAAGTATAAGCAAATTTTTTTCTACCCAATTTTCACTGTTGGAGAGGTCTGACCTTTTCACAGGTATTTTGTCATCACGTAGTAGGGAAAGATTGGGTTTGACTCAAAGAGTGTAGGAGTACCAGGTACTTGTAGGGTTTTTGTGACTTTAGACTTTTCTGGTTCTTCAAAAGAAACAGGGATTTGAGAATCTTCGGTTAATTTTTGGTCTACTAAGGAAAAAGGTACTTCGGATTGAGGAATTTCTTATAAAATTAGTGAACGAAATAATTGATTTAAATCCACCCCCATGGCTAACGTAGTAGCAATTTCAATAGTGGAGGAAGGAATAGACTTAGTTAGGGATTCAGTATTTTCTTAGAAAGATTCAGTAAGTAGATTTAATGCAGGTTCTTGTTGAGGACTTGAGGTGATTTCTTCTATGGTACTGGGTGCTAAGGAAATAGAGGTTTTGTTTTAAGGTTGTTCAGGCTGATTTTTAGTGACTTTAACAACTTCTGGCTTATTTATGGGGGTTGAGGAAGATGGAATTTCTGTTATTTTGAAATTTTTAAGAGAAAAAAGAAAGGACCTATTTAGTTTAGAGAAGAGGTAGATTGAAGAAGATGATATGAGTTGATTTGATTGATAATAAAATTCAAAGAATTTAATTTATAATTAAGGAAAATGGTTGTTTGACATTAAAATATACCTTTTGAATATACACTTCACACTCTAAATGGGTTCGACTCTTCATATTTGTCGTGTATTAATGGATTTTGTTCATATAAGAAAAGACATGTGGCTTTTTAGATAGGAGTTTTATAATTTTTATGGCACACTAAATGGTACTAACATAAGAGATGGGACCAAGTCCCTCTCTTTCTTGAGTGAATTTTCCATGTGTGTTCGCCTCAACTTTTTTCTCCCAAGTTGTTCCTATGGGTGTATACCTGCAAGGGTATAGTACTGGGTTAGACCATTAAATACTTACTTTACCAAAGATACCTATCTTCTGATCATAGCTAGTTTTAGGAAGAGAACTTATTCATTTAGTAGCCTAGGCTGATTTGATCAATTCCAACCTCAACTTGTTTATTTTAGGACACCACTTTACCTGAATTTGTTTAGAAAATAGTTCTGGGGATTAATTCCCAGACTTAGCATCTTCAAATTGCTAAGCTTTTATTTGAGCTTCTGAGATGAATTCCACTGGGACCAGGTCCCTGTGAAATTTTAACTAGACACTTCTTGAAGTTCTTCTGCTAGAGTAGGGGTCTTTGACTCAAAGCCTAGATCGCCATTTATTTACTTATTCTCATCTGCATCATTTGGATCTTGATCATCATATTCCGTAATATCATCTCTTTGAACAGGAATGAGTTCTTCAAAGTCATAATCTTCCTCATCACCTGGATTCACTAGCTTTGGCATGCCACGGACCAAATCTCTTGAAATCAACTAGTTCTTCATAGAGGAACTTGGAAGTCCCATGAGTCAGCATATTCATATTGAATACCAAAGAATTTACTTCCCATCAGCCACATATATTTTTTATCCCTTTTATCATTTCTATATAAGACACCTCTAACTTGAAGTGTCTTAAAATAAAGAATACATTCAGACATTCCAGTAACAAATTTGAACAATTACTTATCAAGAAGATAGTTCTGACTGCAATCCCTTTCTCCGCCTACAAATAGAGTCATTTGTTAGATTTGGGAACTCACTTGAGTTTGAGTTCTCAATAGGAGAACAGAGGTATGATCAAATTCTTCTTTACCCATCTAGGTAATAAAAACTTCTTCACATTTTTCAAAAGGTATGAACCTTTAGGACAGGTATTGCCCTGCTGGATATATCTAAAATTTATCATTCTTATTCTATTCCAACTTAGAAAATTTTCCTTTATGTGTCCATCTCTTCCACAGTAAGTGCATAAAGGTTTGTGGAGTTTGTTTCTAACATCTTGAACAACCTTTCCTTGAGACCCAGGTGATTGAGTTTTATACTAATACCCAAGCCCTTAACTATTATTAACTCCTTGACCAGTTAAGTTAGAAAGGATCAATTAGGATGTAGTCCATTGAAGGAATTTTTGTAAGTTCTTCTCTCAGACGAACCAGGTCCCTTTCTTACTCTTCATTCTCCTGAAGTGCAGTCATGAGGTACTTTTGAGAATCCCTCAATTTTTATTCAAGATCAATTTGAAGCTTTGAGGTTTCTTTCTTCCCTTTACTATCAAAAGCATCTACTTTCTCTAGTTGACTCACCAAACTCAGATTATTAGATTTTAACTTAGCAAACTATTCTTTTATTTTAGAAATCTAGAGAGTTAAACCAATTAATTCAAACTCCTGATTGTCAACTTTATCTTCTAGAGAATTTTTCTCAGTAGTCAGTTCACACATTGCCATAAAAGGAAATTTAATATACCAAAAATTTTAATTTATAATAAGTGCAAATTATTCAGTAGCGGTAACAGATAAAAATATAGATAAATCATTAATATTATATTAAAAAATATCAGGAATAGAATTAACCCCAGGAAGTAAAATATTTACAGCAAGATGCAAAAATTTATATGTATTAACAACAAAACATAAAATAACAGGAAAAATTAAGATTAACAAAATACGAATAGAAAGTCCATTCGAACAAATTGTAAAAACAATAGATTATAATGATTATAGCTATAGAGACATAGATATAGAAGAAAATTTAGAAATAATAAATGATAGAATAAGTACAACGAAAAGAATAGCTGATGAAAAACCAGAATCATCAAGCTCATAAAAAAGAACAAGTTATGAAATAAATTCAATAAACAATTTAAACCAATATTACATAACAGGAAAGGTAAATGAAAAAGAATATTTAATACTCTTAAATACAGGACAAGAAGAAAATTATATAGCAAAATATCTAGTAAAAAATGAAGAAATAAAAACTGATAATGATATATGCCCAGATCTACCAAGAAGTTTAATAAATAGTAAAAATATAGCAGAAAAAGAAATAATAATAGGAATTAAAAAAATAAAAATAGAATTTGAAGTAAAGGAAGAAATGGAAAAAGCAGACATAATATTAGGAATAAAATGGCTAGAACAAGTAAAACCATATAATATAGAACATACACAATTAACCTTAACATATAACAGAGAGAAATTATTCTTAAAAAGAGCCTTAACATAAAATGAAAATATATGTATTAATGAAGATCGTAGTAGAAGGATATTACAGTAGATATTATACGCCTATGATAGATACAGGAGCAGAAGCTAATTTATGTAGATATAATTGCTTACCAGAAAGCAAATGGGATAAATTTAAAACACCACTAATAGTTAAAGGATTTAATAATGAAGGAAGCTTAATTACTTATAAAGCTAGGAATGTAAAAATACAAGTATGGGATAAGATATTAACAATAGAAGAAATTTATAATTATGAACTAACATCAAAAGATATACTTTTAGGAATGCCGTTTTTAGATAAATTATACTCACATATAATAACTAGAACAGATTGGTGGTTTACAACACCATGTAAACAGAAAGTAAGAGCAAAAAGAGTTAATAATAAAATAAGAAAGAAAACTGATTGGATAAAAGGAAGTGAAAAAATTACACAAAAGTTAGAAAATATAAAAAATACTGAAGATACAATAGAACTAGTCGTATTTTTGATAAATAAAATAGAAATAACTATATTTTCAATAAATAAGATAGAAATAATTAAGAAAAAATTAGAACAATTATATAGTGAAGATCCATTAAAAGGATGGGAAAAACATAAAACTACTATAAAAATTGAATTAATAGATAAAAATAGCATAATAACCCAGAAACCATTAACATATAATTTTGACGATTTAAAAGAATTTAAAATGCATACAGATGAATTATTAGAAAAACAATTTATACAAAAAGTAATAGTAAACATAATAGTCCAGCATTTATAGTAAATAAACATAGTGAACAAAAAAGAGGAAAAAGTAGAATGGTTATTGACTATAGAAATTTAAATGCAAAGACTATGACATATAATTATCCAATACCAAATAAGATATTAAAAATAAGACAAATACAGGGATATAATTATTTTAGTAAATTCTATTGTAAATCAGGATTTTACCATTTAAAGTTAGAAGAAGAATCTAAAGAATTAACCGCATTTACGGTACCACAAGGATTTTATGAATGGAACGTATTACCATTTGGATATAAAAATACACCAGGTAGATATCAACATTTTATGGATAGTTATTTTAAACAATTATCTAATTGTATAGTATACATAGATGATATATTATTATATACAAAAACTAAAGAAGAACATTTAAAATTATTAGGACAATTTACAGATATAATAGAAAAATCGGGAATAAGTCTAAGTGAAAAGAAAGCTGAAATTATGAAAAATCAGATAGAATTTTTAGGAATACAAATAGATAAGAGTGGAGTAAAAATGCAACAAAATATAGTACAAAAAATAATAAATTCGAAAGAAGAATTAGATACAAAAAATAAATTACAATCATTTTTAGGATTAGTAAACCAAGTAAGGGAATATATTCCAAAATTAGCAGAAACTTTAAAACCACTACAGAAAAAATTAAAAAAGGATGTAGAATATAACTATAATGAAGAAGATAAAAAAAAAGTTCAGAAAATAAAATTACTTTGTAAAGAATTACCAAAACTACAATTTCCAGATGAAAATAGAAAATTTATATATATAGTAGACACAGATGCTAGTGAATGTAGTTATGGAGGAGTACTTAAATACCGATATGAAGCAGAATAGAACACCATTGTAGATACTACTCAGGTACATTCAATGAAACAGATTACCAAATACATCAAAAGATCTCATGTTTATACCCCCACAAATTACCACATACCGAGATAGTTTAAACCAAGACAAAAAGACTTACAACTACACAGCCCAGACATATATAAAAAATATCTACTATGTTCAAACCTTTTTAAATACTAACCTCAGAGCTATAAACATCCAAGAACCAGATACAAACTATATAACCCAAAGATTGACCGGATATAATAAGCTAATTGCTTTACCTAAAACCAAACCAAGTCTAGTTAAAACTTGCTATGAATATGAACTACTCAGTACTGTATATACCTCTGACGGAAATGATTCATCCACTATACCGAAAATATATGAAGCATTTAGCATTTTTAAAAGAATAACCAAAGGTACCCTATTTTTTATAAAAATTTACACGGCACCAGCAGAGATATTATATGATGAAGTTAAAAAACCCATACAAGTTGTAAAGATAGGAATGACACGAGATATGATTATACCACAAGATATTATTCCACAACCAGAAATACCTATAATTGAGATACCAAAATTTTATGCGAATAAGAGGATTATCGGACTATCTACATTTTCCAAGAGCTAGCAAACACATACCGCAACCAAAATCCCATATGGAGTTATTATTCAAGAAATCATGTACTAATATATTCAAATTCAAAGGAATTACGAGAAACAGATATGGAAACTATTAGGCAATGGATTCTGACGTTACTCAAACTTGAGACAGAACCTATCGCCAAAGCTATTAGAGAAAAATTTATTTCAGAAGAATTATTAACCAGATATTGCAAGACAATTGAACATAAATATCCAGATCATAAATATTCAAAATGTAATGGAGAAGATAATGATATCTCAGAAGTTCAGCTAGAATAGAAGAAAAATCAACCAAGTAGATAAGAACGCCAGCTGGAATATACAAGATAAGAAGCAATAATGGAGATATGGAAAAGCAGCAGATACGACAATGAGAAGATATCAACGGAGTAATAATAGAAGACAAGCTATTAAATTGTGAAAGTGACATGTAAACTTTCACAATTTGCTTTACGTAAAATATTGAAAACTTTTGTATAGGCTTTTGACTATTATTAGTCTAGGCATTAATAATTTTTGTCTATTTAGGAGACTTTTTGTAAAGTAGACTAGGTAGATAATTTTAGAAACATGAATACTCTTGTAAAGATTTTAGAAACGTGAATACTCTTATAAAGTTTCAGTCTATAAATAAGATGAACTGAAGGCATTGCAAAGCAAGCCTTCATGTGTTGAAGCAAAAACTCTCTCTTGTCCACAACAAATATTTTGCTTAGTTATTAAAAAACAGATTTATTTCAATGGAAAAAGCTATGGAGGAACAAACCTTAGAAATATCAAACTTACCCCAACGGGTATATTTATTTATGATTATGAATAGCTAAATTCATAATTCCCAACAATCATGGTATGATAAAATAAATTCATGTTAGTTACTTTATAGTAGAATTATTCGAAGAATAATATGTTAAGAAGTTTATTAGCAAAGTGGAAAAGGAGAAAAATCCCTAAGAACTATGTCATCCTAAAGGTGAAACCAATGAGGCAAGAAGCTGTGGTGGGGAGTAACCAAAGTAGAGGCGCTGTTTAAGGAAAAAATATCCAGATTACCATGCTAATAGTGACCGAAGAACATGTTATTTAAGAATAATCTAGTATATAGTAATCGAAGATGACCATATTTTGTTATGTACATGATTGAAGGAAATATTTTAAAAATAGCAATTTTATGAAAATGAATAATTATTTATCTGATGTAATGGTAGATAAATTTAAAATACTTATTTTGTATGCACTTAAGGATATAAAAGTAGTAGATATAAGAAAAATTATATTAGAAAAAGCATTTGGTAAATATTATATGACTAGAATAAATTATATACCATACCTACCTAACTACTCTTACAAATACTTACCATGATAAATTACATATATCTAGAATTTATGAAAAAAGATATGAGAAACATACAGTTAATAGAGAAACAGATGAAAGTAAATTTAGACAAATACATGGAAACTAAAGATATAAAATATATAGAATTTCTTAATGAAAATATGCAAGAACTACTAAGACTAAAACAAATAACTACAAAATATTATAATAAAATATTTAGTTAATTTTAAATGATAGATAATCTTAAAGTCTTAATCTTATATATACTTAGAGATATAGAAATTATAGATATTAAGAAAATAATATTAGAAAAAGTATTAGACTATGAAATTGAAACTATAAATTGGATAGCACATTTATACCTGGATAATTACCCAGATGGATATTATTCAGATTAAGAGATGTTAGAATATATTAGAAAAATTAGAAAAAATCAAGATAATCTAAATGAAGAAATTAATTATAGAAACCGAATTAGAAAAATAATGGAGAATCTAAAAGAAAAATTAATATGGATAGAAGAAACCTTAGAAAATTTAGGAAAAAGTACATGTGATGGTTTATATAATTTAAAAAACTCGCTACAAGAAGAACAACACAAGATAATAAATAACATTGAAAATCTAGAATTAGATATACATTACAGTACAATTAGGATAAATTATTATACAGAAATCTGTAACTTTGCAATTACTACAGGATAAAATGATAGACTACAAATATTTAAAATATTGGAGAGAAAATATGGATAAAATAATATCACAAAGAAAAATAGATCCATTATACATATAATAGATTTATTTCACAAGTTATCTTCACAAGTTAGTTATCCGCACTCCCCTACAAATGGTATCAGAGCCCAGTTATTTAAAAAATACAGCAGTAGCATATATGTTTGAATTTAGATTGGATTAGATTAATTATGAGAAGAACATTTAATTATGTGATCTTGTTTAACTTGACACACTTTGAAAAAAAAAAAAACTTTTGAAACTTGGGATCTAAGTCATATATGTTTGAGTGACTATAAATATTTTATTAAGAATAAAATAAATATTTTAAAATTAATTTATTATTAAATATAAAAATATATCATTTCTTTTTAGATTTACTAAAAACAAAATGTGTCAAATTAAAACAGAGGAAGTATATTATAAGTGGAAATTCTCAAAGTGAAAAGTTAAAAAGTCAAATTAGCCACTAAAGTTAGAATGGTTATTTTGTTCTTGCAAATATTATTTCAAGATGCTTTTTGGTACAAAAATGTAAATATACATTCTTCGGAGTCTTTTTTGTCTAATGTATGGAAGGGATTATTGCTCTTTGTGGCTTCTTCTTATGCAAATTATTCCTTTTCATCTTATTTGATGACAAAGACGTACCAAGGCATCTGATAAATGAAAAATGGTTACAAATTAAAACAAAGTGTCTGGTCCTTATGCCTATAAATTAAAACACAAGTTCAGAGGGTAAAATCAACCATCTCATTAGCAGCCATGACAATTATTTCACTACAAGGTCAACTTCATATCTTGCTTTTCTTCATCTGTTTGGTACTATCTGGTTTAATATTGCAATTCTTCATCAAGAAGCAGCAACAAAAACACTCGCACAATAAAATCAAGTTTCCTCCTAGCCCACCAGCATTACCACTCATCGGTCATTTGCATCTTCTTGGTTCTACATGGCACCAATCCTTCCAGAAATTAGCATTGCACTATGGTCCATTCATGTTGATTCTGCTGGTGCATCAACTTCATATGTTGTGTCTAATGGCGCCATAGCCAAAGAAGTCTTTAAAACCAATGATATTAATTTCGCTGCTAGGCCAGAATTTGGCTCTACAGAGCACCAAATTTACCGTGACACATTGTTCTCTACTTTGGACTATAGCAAGCTCTGGATTTTCTTGAAGAAAATCTGCATGACGGAGATTCTGTCTGCCCAACAGATTAGTAAATTTTCTGATGTTAGGAAGGAGGAGATGATGAAACTGATGGAATTTTTCGTGAAGTGTTCGGAACAAGGGTATTCTTGTGATGTTGGAATTCAGCTTATGGCCATGACAAATAATCTTATTTGCAGGTTGATCATGAGCATAAGAACATCAACTACTATCAATGAGAGCGCAGAGATAAGAGATATTGCAAAGGGGATTACATTACTTTCAGGGTAGCTGGGGTTAGGTGAAGTTTTTGGTCCTTTGAAGAAATAAGATCTACTTGGTGCTGGAAAAAAAACAAAAGCCTTGTTGCTCAAATTTGATAAGTTTATGGATGCAATAATAAAGAAACATGAAGTTGAAAGGCGTACTGGGAGAAAAGACCGGAAGTATATGATGGATACTCTTCTGGAAACTGCAGATGATGAAAATGCTGAGATGAAGCTCACTGGAAATGGCATCAAGGGTCTTTTGTTGGTAATAAGACTCATCTCTTTTTCCAAAGTACATTTTAGTATGAAAATATGCATGTCATCTAAATGTTCTTTGTCTCCAAATAATTCCTTTTATTTATGTAGGTTTACACATCCACATTAATCTGAACTAATTAGCTAGCATGTAAATCATAAAACGAGAACTTACTTGTTCTTGTGTAGTGGAAGCAAAGATTAGAATAAACTGTGACTGGAATTACTGGTTGATGGTGGTTGTCACGATATATTGGAGCATGTATCACTATCTAAACCCTAATTGATTGAGAGGAGAGTGTACAGAAAATTCTGCATTCAGTATATTTAATTATACCCCATAAGTGTAAGTAACTATTAGAGTTAATTTCTTACAATATATATATCGCCATATATATAGAGAGAAAAACATTATTTTGACTTTAAACAGCCCGTTTTACCTACTCTTATAGCCATAGACGATCATGACCAGGGGCGGAGCTACATATAAATGGAAAATTATACTATATATACATGGCTAAAATTATTTTTTATGTATATATAATAGATGTCGAACCCCCTTCGGTTTGTTCGTATATTCACTTATGAACCCCCTTGGTGTCAATCCTGGCTCCGCCATTGATCACGACATGTTTAAACCATAAGTTCTAAGGGTACTTTAGCGTATTTCTTCATTCTTAAGTTCCTTGACTAATTAAAAACCATCATACAAATTGGGAAGGATAATGTTTTGCTTTCCTCTTTTAAAATAGGATCTCTTTTTGGGAGGAACTGATACAACAAGTGTTGGTTTGCAATGGGCTCTAGCAGAGCTATAGAACCATCCAAAAACATTGAAGAAGCTCCAAGAAGAGCTTGACAGAGTAGTAGGGTTAGATAAGCTGGTTGAGGATTTTGATATCCCGAATCTTTCTTATCTGCAAGCTGTTGTCAAGGAAACACTAAGAATGCATCCCTCATTGCCCTTGGCGTTCCGAAAATGCAGAGAAGATTGTGTAGTCAATGGTTACAGAATTCCTAAAAATTCAAGGCTTGTACTGAACGTCTATGCCATTAATAGGGACCCCAATGAATGGAGAGATGCAGATGAATTTATACCCGAGAGGTTCCTTGTTAACTCTGGAGAAAACCTTGCAATAGAGCCTGATGAATTGGAGGCTATGAAAAGACAGAACTACTGTTTTGTGCCATTTGGCGGAGGAAGAAGAGGATGCCCTGGAGCTGGACTTGCAGCAGCAGTGTTGCATAGGACACTTGGTGTGTTGATCCAATGTTTTGACAGGAAAATTAAAGGTGCTGAGAAACTTAATATGGAACAAGGAGCTGGATTTTCTTCTGCTATGGTTCACCCGCTGATTTGTTATCCTGTTATGCGTGTTAATCCACTAGAAACTGCACACTAGCTCCCAACTGATTGCTCTAGTTTTGGTCAGAGTTTTATTAATGTTTCTTCTCCGAATGTGAAATAAGAATTCTGGTTTTACGTTTCACTCTTTGATATAAGGATCATAACGAAAAATGTACAATGATAATATTAAGCTGTGAACAAGCAGGATTCCTGTGCCAGTGCATCCAAGAAGAATTGATTTCTCAGTATTAACCCTTTAGTATTTATGTAACTCGATATGGATTGCACAAACTATGGAAATCACGCCATTTATGTCAGAAAATGTAATGTATTTTTGAATTGAGTTAAAGTTGTTTCGGATGAGTTAC